>NC_056746.1:5292462-5395347 GCF_019279795.1 Protopterus annectens
CTATTCGTCATCTGGCTATATATGCAGCAAATTATTTTGGTAGTCTGTAAAACTATCCAGAAATGGCTTCGATAAGCCATCCGACTACCGATATTCCAAAAAAAAAGTAAAAAAGCAAGGATAAAGACAGAGACAGACCGCATAGGTCCAAAACTGCCGATGACACTTCCGTTAAGCTAGTCGCGAGTTCGCCGGTATTCAGTGAGGCGATTTTGCAGCCCCTGATACCCGCTACTTCAGATTTGCAGGCCGCTACTGAGACCCATTCGGAGTCCTGTATGCCGTGAGATGCTGCTTCAACTATGGAACCTGCGGATGTATCTACCTTGGATGGGACCGGAGCCGCTGTGCAGGCACTGGCTTCTGAGGGTGTATTCAGGCCTACTGACTTGCATTTTAAACCAACGCCATCTTCTTCTTTCAGGCCTAAAACTCGACCCATGCCTAAAAAACCAATGTCCAAACCACATGCTCAGGCTCATATGCCTAAAAAACAAATACTTAGAATGGCTGAAGACCTTATTACCTTAATTAGGGGAAGCCAGCCTTCCCCCTCTGAGAGACCTAGAACTGATTTTCCTTCTGATCAGGAATTTTATATTTCTGTTTCTTCTGATTACCAGGATTTGCCCTTATCTACCTATGAGAATTCTGATGCAGATGATTCCATTCCCTCTGCTTCCCCCCAGAAGATTTTTCTTTTGGTGAAACCTTGGACTCTCTTAGGGAGCATTTCCACTGGGAAAGCCAGGATTACTCTGACTCCAAAAAGAGGCTTATGGAATTCTTACTCCTCCCTCAACACAGGCCTTTAGCTATCCCTCCTGTTCTGGACATTGTAGATGATGCTTTCTTGGAATCTAGCCTTTCCCCAGACACTTTACCTCCAGCTCCCAGAAAACCTGACTGGTATTACAGAGTACCTGACTCTCACAATTTCCTCTTCAAGAATCCTACTGTGGATCCAGAGACCATTTCCCAAGGGCCAAAGGGCATTAAGGCTACTGCTTCCAAAAACCCTACCCCTTCTGATAGAGACTCTAGAGCCTTGGACAGATGGGATAAGAAGGTATATACTTCTGCGTTGGCTATTAGGGTTTTAAATTGCCATTTTCATATGTTGAAGTACCAGCAGCATATTATGGGATTACTTAAAAAGAAAATGATGTTGATTCCTGACTGTGCTGAACACAAAGAATTACAGGATTTAATGCATTCTGCAGAACAAGTTGGTAAACATACTTTGCAATGTGGTTTTGAGACTAGAAGAATCTTGCAGGGCTGCTGTAAGTGGGTCTGTACTTAGAAGGCATGCTTGGCTTAAGGAGCAAAACTTGCCAGATCATGTTAAAGCTAAATTACTGGATGCTCCCTTAAACCAAGACCGCCTGTTTGGCAACAAAGCAGAAGTTGTCCTCAAACAAATGGAGGAAAAAGCCAAATCTATGCAAACAGCCTTCCAGATTTAGTAGGCATTGGCCTTCAAAGAATCGCTCCTTTCCAGCCTCTTCCAGGCCTTCTCTGTCTAAACCCAGGAACAGCAGACCACCTAGGTTACAGTCTCAGGCTACATACAGGCTTAAGCAGTGGGGGACTCCCACTTTCAAAGCAGGTAGTAGTAAGACACCCCCTTACAGAAAAATGGCACAATGACTTAACCTTAACCCTTCCAAGCCCTGCTCCCTTAGGAGGAAAGATCACCCTGCATGCAAAAAAACTGGGAACTCATTACAAGGGAGAAATGGGTTCTTGAATATAGTTTCCCAAGGATACAGATTCCACTTCCACACCCTACCAACCCCAAACGGTTGGCCAGACCTATCCCCAAATCAGTGGGCAGAGGTTCAACAGCAGGTTCTCTCTCTTCCAAGTATCAGGGCTATTCAACCTGTCCCAGCAGAAGAAAGGGGACAAGGTTTTTATTCAAGACTTTTCCTGGTACCCAGAAAAGATGGCTCCTGGCGTCCTGTCCTAGACCTCTCTATTCTAAACATCTTTTTGGTAATCCCAAAATTCAAAATGCTAACACTTCAACAGCTGCTTCCTATGCTAGGAAAAAATGCCTGGTTGGCAACCTTAGACTTAAAGGAGGCTTACCTGCACATTCCAGTAAGGGAATCTTGCAGGAAATACCTATGCTTCAGGGCAAGCTCCATCATCAGTTCTCTGCACTTCCCTTTGGCTTATCTACTGCGCCCAGGGTATTCACAAAGTGTCTAGCTCCAGCCATTGCATTTTGCAGGCAGAGAAATATTCAAATCTACCCATACTTGGACGATTGTCTGATTCAGGCAGAAAGCCAGGACAAGGTGGTGTGTAGTGTGGCCCTTAATTGGTCCATTCATTTGCCTACCTTTTTCCAAATCCACAAAACAAAGGAGAATGAATACTGCACTCTTTGGACGTGCATAGACAACTTAGATTTTATTTGGACAGGACTAAGCCTCTCAGAAAATCTAAACAACTGCTAGTTGGCTTTGCTGCAGGGGCAGAGGGGAAGGCCATTTCAAAGCAAACCATTTCTAAATGGATAGCCCATTGCATTCATTTCTGCTATAAGCACCATGGAAAACCTACCCAACAGGGGATAAGATCACATTCCACCAGGGCTGCATCTACCTGTACAGCCTTTCTCAGAGGGGTCCCTACCAGGGACATCCTAGAAGCTGTTAACTGGAGCTCTGTACATACCATCACCAAGCATTACCACATGCCTATTTTTTCTAAATCCAGAGCAGGTTTTGCCACTGCAGTCTTGCAGGGCTTAATAGCTGGCCCTAATGCTCTTGAACTTCCTCAGCTTTGGGAATCAACCCAAATGTGATGACTGCAACAATGAAACACGAAGAACATATTACAGTTGTGTACAGTTACCATAAATGTAGATGTTTGAGTGTATTCACTGTTGCAGTCCTGGTTACCCTCCCTCCAGCCCCCTGTCTTCTGTTGGCTCTACCTTTCCTTCCTGTATTTAAGCTTTCTGGTGTATTTGCTTTTTGATGGAGGGGTACCATAACACATTATTGCTTCCCATTGTGGGGGGCACCTGACAGCTGGGGCAAGAAAAACTGATGTAATGGCATCAGCTGCATGTTTTATACCCCTGACGTCATGGAAGAAGAGACAGCATCTGACGCCTGAATCCAAGACTCTGGTATTCAGGCCAGCTGAGGGCTACCTACAGGCAGATAACCCAAATGTGATGACTGCAACAGTGAATACACTTGAACATCTACGTTTATGCTAAGTGTACATAACTGTACTTTTCCCACCCAGCCTTCCCCCGCACACTTGCCTGATTCCAGTTTCCTGGAATAACCACTCTGTATTCGCTGAGTCCAGTGGCATTCAGTTCTGAAGAGATGTGTGCTGACGTCCATTTTATACCCGACGTCCAAGAGAGGTGCAGGTTATCACAATGCACCCTAGCGGTAGCATTTAACTTTTGTATAATGGCTGGATGTGCGAGGAGAGTTCACCACAAGCAAATTCCCTGATGTCATGAATACAGCAGCATATAGAAGAGAAGGGTCATCTAAGGTTTTGGTAAGTTCTTACACAACAATACTTTCTCCCCCTCTTCCATCAGCTAGCGATAATGTCATTCTGGCAAAATCCAATCTGATTCCCAGTCAGCAGCTTGAGTTAATAGGATTTCAGTAGGGCTCTGTTTTAGATATTGCAACTTTCCCTCTGGGCAGAATTCAATGGATTTGGGGAAATGGGTTGAACCAATATTGGACCTGTCGCGCACCCCAGGTTATTTGGTACCTCGGCTGTTGGTTCCATGGCCTTGGACATTCTTTTTCCTCAGGCCAGGTTCCACATGCATGTGTTACAATAGACTTTAGCTGTTCAATGGTCACCACCTCTTCATTTCTCTGTCTATGACTATAAAACTGATGCCTGTGTGCATATGTCACCTCCAGTGGTGGCTTCAGTCACAGGATCTCTCTCTAGGCAGGCCCTTCTCTCTCCACCCACAGATGCCTCCCTCCTGGGGTGGGGGGGCATTTTCGGAGGGAAGACCATCCAAGGTAATGTGGTCCCCAGTCGATACCAAGTTGCACATAGATGTTCTAGAAATGAGGGCAGTTCTTTCATTGCAAGCCTTGCAGGATTTCCTCCCTCTAATGACGATTGCTATTCAGACAGACGACATGGCTGTCATCTGGTATGTTAACAAACAAGGGTGAACACACTCTTACCTGTAGTGCAGAGAGGGAATGGGCCATGTCCTCCAGATGCTTCGTTATTGCAACACACATACCCGGGGATTCCAACGTGTTGACCAACAGGCTCAGCAGATCTATCTTGAGTCCTCTCATGAGTGGTCCCTAAATTTTTCAGTGGAGAATCAGATTTTTGACCATTGGGATCAGCCATGCTTCAACCTTTTTGCCTCTCCACTCAGCCACAAATGCAGCAGGTATTTCACCCTGGTCTCCTTTACGTATACCCTCCTGTTCTTTTAATACCCAAAGTTCTACAGAAAGCTCTGTGCCTGAGGACATCCCTTATCCTCATTGCTCCTTTCTGGCCTTGTCAGCCGTGCTTCCCCTTCATCAGGTCTCATCTGAAGTATCCGCCTTGGATACTGGATGCCCATCAGGATCTGGATGTCCTTCAAGGATGCATCTGCAGTCTTCACAAATGGGTTGTCCTGTCATCAGGCAGCCCTTCGGTCGGCCGGATTCCAAAGTCTGGGTCTGGCTTCGGCTGGTGTTGCACTTCACCCGACGTCATTGCGGCAGTTCTTCGGGTATAAAGGCATCAGCCGACGCCATTTTCCTCAGTCTTTCTTGCCGCGTGGCGCCCGAAGCAGAAGCTGTTCGCAAGTGCCGGTCGGTCAGATCCAGAGATTACTACTACCGAATATTACTTCGAAGACTTCTAAAAAGCTAAGTACCCGATTGGGGACTCTTTCTTGCCTCAGCCGATGTCAGAGAAAGTGAATAACTGTTTATCTTGTGGGAAACAAATACCTCATAAAGATTTCCACTCCTACTGCATACATTGTTTAGGCCCAGACCACGACGTTGCAGCTTGTCTAGCCTGTGCTTCTTTTAACCGACGGACGCTTAGACGTCGGTCGGAGTTTGCTGAACAGATTTTCGGCTCCGATTTTGCATATATTATGCCGTCGGATCCTCCGACTTCGCAAAGTACCAAAAAACGCAAAGAAAAGGACCGACACTCGCAGTCCGTGGTTTCGGCCGAAACCGCGGTTAAGCAAACCGCGAGTGTCTCGGTTTCGGCCGAAACCGAGCAAGCGGTTCTTTCTTCAGCCGAAATCATGCCTTCTACCGAGGCCTCTTCTAACCTGGTAGAAACGGCTTCTGAAATCCAACCTTCTGTTGCGGTTTCACAGGATTTATCAGATACCATTCCCCTGGATATTTCTACCCCTGCACGTGGAGCTGCTAGGCCTCCTGCAGCAATGTCTATTAAGGCCTTTGCCAGGGCTAAAGCAGCCAAAGCATCAAAAACGGTGCCTGCCAAGCCCCCCTCTCTCAGGCCCAGCACCAGCTCCCATATGCTAACTTTGGCTGAGGATCTCATCTCTTTAATTCGTGGAGCCCAGCTTCATCCAGACAGGGCCTCTCTCCCTCCTCCAGAAAAAAGGCCTAGAGCAGAGCCCCCTGAACCAGTATCCACAGATGATTCTTCTGATGACTCAGAACATACAGACCCTCCTGAGGCTGCTTATTCTCCTTACGAAGACTCTGATGCTGAGGAGTCCATCCCTTCAGCCTCTCCTCCTGAGGAATTTTCCTTTGGGGAAACCTTGCATGCTATGAGGGAACAATTTCAGTGGCAGGGCCAAGATTTCTCAGACTCCAGAAAAAGGCTTAGGACCTTTCTACATTTGCCACAGCATAGGCCTTTAGCTATACCTCCAGTACTTTCTGTTGTTGATGATGCATTTAATGATGCTTGCACTGCTCCTGATTCATTACCTCCGGCTCCTGCTAAGCCCGATAGGTTCTACAGGGTCCCGGACACTCATCACCATTTATATAAGGCTCCTTTTGCAGATCCAGAGACCATCTCCCAGGGTCCTAAAGCTGTAGCAGCTACTTCCACTAAAAACCCCCTCCCCTCTGAAAGGGAATCCAGGTCCTTAGAGAGATGGGGTAAAAAAGTTTACACCTCTGCTACTTTGTCAGCTAGAGCTTTGAACTGCCAATTTCATATGATTCAATACCAAGACTTTATGCTTGACCAGTTGACTAAAAATCTGTCCTCTGAAGAATCTTTAGATAAGAAATATGTTCAAGAAATGGAACATAACATACAGCAGGTTAGTAACCATTCTTTAAAATGTGGCTATGATGCACTGGAGGCTTCCTTTAGATCAGCCATGACTGGCACATTTATCAGGAGGCATGCATGGCTGAAAGAACAGGCATTACCAGACCATGTTAAATCAAAGCTTTTGGATGCACCTATGGACAAGGTCAGTTTATTTGGTTCCCCTGCGCAACAGGTACTAAAAAAGTTGGAAGAGAAGGCAAAATCTGTACAAACAGTGAAAGATTTCTTACAAGTTCAACCTCCAAGGTTTAGCAGGAACTGGCCCTCCAAGAATTGGTCCTTTCCAGACTCCTCTAGGGCACAAAGAGGCAGGAATAGGCGCTCGAGAGGCAGAAACCAAACCAGGGGTGCCTACAGGGGACGCCAGTGGCAAGGTAACAACCAGCGAGGCACGGATGCAACCACCACCACTACAACAACTCAATCACAGTGACTTGACGGTGGCACCGCCTACCAGGGAACAACTAGAAGCACCCTTAGGCAGAAAGCTAACCTTATTTTCAAAGATCAAAGAGGAACATCCGAGGATCAATTCTGATAGCTCCAGACTGGCCAAGACAACATTGGTATCCATTGCTGAGGAGCATGTCCCGGGAACAAATATGGACACTGCCCCTGATCCCATTACTGTTAACACAGAACAACTTCAACATCCTGCATCCAAACCTGAAAACTCTGCAGCTAACTGCCTGGAACATTACATGACAACAATTAACCCAAATTTATCCCAAAGGGTTAAGGACATAATCCTGGAGGCTCGAAGACCTTCAACAAGAAAGAATTATGCAGCAAAATGGAAAAGATATCTCACTTGGAGTACTGCAAAGGGGCAAGAAGTGACACTGGTGAACATAGCCAACATCCTGGAGTACTTGGCAGAGCTCTTCCATACAGGCCTGTCCTACTCTTCCATCAAGATACATGCCTCAGCTATTTCAGCAGAATACAGCTTGGATCCTCCTGTCTTCTCGCATCCTCTGCTCAGACAGTTTCTGAGAGGAATTAAAAATGTGAAACCTCCCCGGAAACCTCCATTACCAGCATGGGACTTGAACTTTGTGCTAGAAAAATTGACACTTCCCCCTTTTGAACCAGCAGCAACAGCAGAATTACAATACTTATCCTGGAAGACTGCATTCCTGCTGACAATAACTTCAGCAAGAAGGGTCTCTGAACTACAGGCATTAATGGCAGTGCAACCCTTCCTGATCTTCCATCAAGATAGAGTGTCCATGAGAACAAATCCTACATTTATGCCTAAGGTGGTATCCAGAGTCTCTTTAAATCAGGCTATCCACCTTCCTACATTCTTCCCCAACCCACAGAACAGGGGAGAAAGGCTACTACATACCTTGGGTGTGCATAGACAATTACGCTACTACCTGGACAGGACAAAAACCAATAGAAAAACTGACCAGCTTCTGGTAGCATATGCAACAGGGAAGGAAGGAAAACCAATTTCAAAACAGACAATCTCCAAATGGATAGGAAATTGCATTAGATTTTGTTACTCCTATCATGGAAAGAAAACTCCAGAGAACATCAGGCCTCACTCCACAAGGGCTACAGCCACTATCACAGCTTTCTTACGAAGAGTGGCTACCAAGGACATTATAGAGGCTGCTACTTGGACCTCCGTGCATACATTTGCCAAGCATTATAACTTACCTTTATACTCTAGATCCCGAGCTGGTTTTGCCACTGCTGTTTTGCAAGGGATCCTAACTACACCATAATCTCCACTCATTCCTCCTCCCCTAGTTTAGCTATGGTATTGTACCCATTTGTGAAGACTGCAGATGCATCCTTGAAGGACATAGTACAGTTTTGTACCTACCATAAATGTAGATGTCCGATAGGAATGCATCTGCAGTCAGGATTACCCTCCCCCTCTGAGGTACTCCTAGGGTATTTGCCAACCTTCAGCTAGCTTGGGGGGGATCTATTATGGTGTATTTGTTTGTATATATGTACATACATGCTTATTTTGTGTGTTTGCTCTCTACTATTTGGAAACTTTGGCATTTATCCAAATTTAGCCATCCAAGAGGGCACCTGGCATCTGGGGCAAGAAACACTGAGGAAAATGGCGTTGGCTGATGCCTTTATACCCGAAGAACTGCCGCAATGACGTTGGGTGAAGTGCGACACCAGCCGAAGCCAGACCCAGACTTTGGAATCCGGCCGACCGAAGGGCTGCCTGACGACAGGACAACCCATTTGTGAAGACTGCAGATGCATTCCTATCGGACATCTACATTTATGATAGGTACAAAACTGTACTTTTCCCATCAAGCGAGACCTCTTCTTCCAAACCTTTGGACCCTTCGTCTAACTGCATGATTTCTCCAGTTCCCATGATACAGTCCAGGCTAGAGTCCCCCATTAAATGCATAATTTTGGCCTCCCAAAAAACATCTACCAGAAAAGTGTACAGCAGTAAGTGGAAAAAGTTTTTGATCTGGGCCAGTAGCAGGAATCTGGATCCTTTTTCTGCTTCTGTTTCAGATTTACTTTTGCTTTTGTCTTTCCTTTTCCAAGAAGGAGCAACTTTTTCCAGTATTAAGCTTCAGTTGGTGATTTCCAATTTTCATGAGAGCTCCAAACCCACCTTTCGTTCTAAACTTTGTAAGGCCTTTATGAAGGGTCTTTCTGCTTTGTCCTCCAATGTAGGCCTCCTTGGGACCTTGCACTGGTCCTGCAATATTTGACTAGAAGTCCCTTTGAACCTGCTAGTTCCTGTGATCTCATATTTCTGTCATGGAATACTGCCCTTCTGGTCTCTACCATGGCAGATAGGAGGGTCTCTGGATTGCAAGCTCTCTCCATTATTCCTCCCTGCATGACTTTTCACAAGGACAGGGTCTCTCTGAGAAGGAACCCTCCCCATGCAGCCATGCCCCCCACACACACAGCCATTCCAGTGTCCCATTACTTGGCTATTTCTCCCCATTTGCCACAGACACTGTTCAAATCTATCAGTATGCATACTGTTTTATGCTTTACTTCTACAATGATTACAGATATTTGGATTTAAGTTACAACTTTTATTTCAAATTTTATAGCAGAAACACTGAGGCACGCATTTCACATTTGCTAAACAAAGCAACAGTCTTGCAATGAAAACACACTTAGCATTAAAACCTCTGCTTTTGAAACGCACATTGATTGAAACAGCATTGAAACCCACATTCAAAGAGAATGCATCTGGGCAGTGGCAGGTTAAGTTTACCTTTGGGCTGTTTTCAAAGCATATCAAATGCACACATTTTTAGGCCAATGCAAATGTATGGTGATTCATGTTCCTGATAATTGAATTATATCCCTTGTACAGCACCTACACCACCTGTTAGAGTGTATTTTAAATTTACAGTTTTGAACATTTTCCAGTAAGCAGTGAAGCAATTCAAAACATATGAACCAGTAATGACAAACTGCCTAGCTCAGAACATTTGAAACATAAAAGGCCACTCAGACTTCTATCATTATAATCCACCAATATTAGTCCATATTCACAATCTCTGCAGTCTGCAGAAGTCATCTGAATTCCACATTAAAAAGATCTGAAACTAATGAAGAGATTGTTGCTATAAAACATATATTTATATTTCAGTGTTTCATCTACAAATGCAGTGCCCATTGCCCTAGAAGAATAAATTGCCTATGTTACGTTAAAAGAAATGGTAAGCTGGTAAATTGCAACAGGGAATATGTGACAAGCTGAAGAAGAGGTTCATAGTTACTAGGCACCGAAGGGACATACTCAGGACAGGACTGCAGCACCCCACCCCCTTAAAATACACATTTACATGCTGTGGGAGTAGAAGCTACAGCCCTCTGTATCAAGATGCAAGTATGCTACCTGCTGTGCTACTAACACTGCTTTAAAATTCTATACTACAATGATACCATTTGCTAAACAAAAGAGTTGCATATTTTTACAAACCTAGCATCATGAGCAGCAGTAAACTTCTCTTCCCTTGAAGCTCTCAATTCCTTGAAAATAAATTCCACCTGCTAACTCTAAGTAGGTCATTTCAGACACACACACTTGACCCATTAGTAAAAGAAATCTGGACAAAGCCTAAAATAAACAGGGACAGATTAAAAATATTGCTCTGATAAACTTACAAAGTTAAGTTGCTAGAATAACAGGATTTGTGTTAGTAAGCATTTTTCTAAAGGATATGACACGTAAAACTGAAAATGTCTGTCACTATTTAGCAACTGCAATCCTTTTCAGGTGGAATATGAGGCAAAAATCTGGACGTTCTGCAAAAACCTGGATAGCTGAGGCAAGGCCCATGGGTTATACTACCTTCCCTACCTGTCAATCTCATCTCATAGCACAAGTAATGTGTAAGGCCCAAAAATGGGAACACATTGAGGAAGTTGCTAGAATAAAAGGATTTGTGTTAGAATGCATTTCCTGAATGATATGAAGTCTGAAACTGAAATGCGTGTCATTATTCATTAATTTTAATGGTTATCTCATCATCCCAGTGATTTGTACCAAAAAAAAAAAAAAAAAAGATTTTTATGAGGAACAGACTAAAAATATAAAGCAGAAATCTGGACAGTGAAAATCTGTACATTTGACCGGTATGAGACACAAATCTCCCTCCCTACCTTGTAGTACCTCCTTAGTAAGTGGATAGAGCAAATCTTTTGGGTTTCTAGCATCGTGACAGGAATGTACTGCATTCCTAAATCAAAGTATGATTAAAGTTCATGAAATCAATACTGTGTCAATCTTTGATGTCTGCCAAAGTGCTCTTCAGAGTACCTGCAATGAATGTGCCCAGTAATGACTCCTCAGTCCTCCTGCAATTCGTATGGAGTTACATGCATTGGTAACATATCTAAATACGAATGTATATTCATTTTTAATAAGACCCACTGCTCTTACTACTACTACTGGAACTGCCTGGGTAGCTTTCTTCCACATTGCTCTCATTTATGCCTGCACATCCCCCCCCGCGCGCACACACACACTGGAAATCCAGGTATTCTATTTCCACTAATAAATAATTTCTAATACTTTCACACAACTTTCTTGTTTCAAAGTAATGTGAGACTCAAATAATCATTTAGTCTGTATGCAAGGCATTCAGTCTACTGGTTAAATGCAACCTTAGCAGCAAAGAAAACCTCCGACCGCTATCCGAACCACAACAACAGGACAAAAACCAAAAAGCTGCCGTCCTAAGAAAGCGTAGCAAAAAACTACCTTCAAGATGGTGCACAAGATATCCAAATATCTCCACTCTTGGCAAAGAAAAAAAAATGCCACAATCCGCTGCCCAAACCACAAGCATTATGAAAATATTCAATGTAACTATGCCAAAGGATATCTGAAAAATTAGTAGCCACAGTTGTGGTTTAAAATTTAAAATCATTTATTAGTAAAATAATCATTTAGTAGTACACACAATGATGAACACTCCTGCATCCATTAGTCGACAGAATGTGTGTACAAAAAATTAAAATAAAGAAAAAACAAAAGACACACTTGAGTTTTATTCTTTAGCTTTGTGACTAGTACAGTGTGACATACTTTTAATTGAAGTTTTGCTGAATACCAGCCTGTCAATTCAAAATGATGACATGAGAGTTTAAGAGTTGTGCATCAGAAGATGAATGCCATAAAATGCATCTTACACAAAACATCCCTACCAAGGGTCCCCATATTAAAACTTATATATATAAGACTGGAAAATACACACTAGAGAAAATATACACACGGAGGGTGCAGAGCACTACTCACTCACACACACTCCATCTCAAGTTAATGCGCCACTTTTGTGTTTTGGTGCCAACCACCAAGTGTTCAGTCACTGTACAAAAAAAAGGACTCCGACTCAGTCAGGAGTGGAGCAACTAACCTACCTTCTTGTACCAACACCACCACCAGTCCAGTCCTTCCGCCACATGATGGTTTTGAATAGCCACAGCCAGGAATCAGGAAGGATAGTCTTCTCCACTGTCCACCTGCAGTCTTCCATAATGATGCAGTCGCCAGTTATAAAGTTTAAGGAGGAGTTTGACGCTTGTCATGTCAGTCGTCAATTATGCATCATTGTGTCGTGTGACTGTCTGCCACACCACCTCCACTAACATCTCTTCCTAAAGGTCTAATTCTACGAACAATGCAGGCTTTAGAGGAAAAAAAAAAAAGTAAGTGGAAATAAAATAGAAAAAAGTGCGTTTTGCAGATAGCATTAAGAAATCCAGGGGGGGTGCAAGTGCACCCCCTTGCACCTGCCTGCGGGTGCCCTTGGTTCCTTTCGAGTTGGCCCTAAATCAATGCTTTTAGCTTCCAAGTTTCTTCCCAACTATTCTAACAGAGGGAGTATATTCTTAATACCTAGGATGTTCACCAACAGCTTCTGTTCTACTTGCATCGGACTAGAGATTTTCATAAGTCAGAACAGGTTTTTGTAGTTTTTTTTCTGATAGCAAACATGGCCTTCCAGTCCCTAAGGTCACTATTTCTAACTGGATATCTAGCTGCATCTCTATGATCTACAACCTGAACCACCTGGAAATTCTACTAGATCTGTAGCAGCATCTTCAGACTTTGTAGCAAGGCTTTCTATTGATGATATCTGTGCTGCTGCCACTTGGGCCAATCCTCACACCTTCATATCCCATTACAACCTGGATTTGATTTCTAGGAGTAGGTTTTCTTTTGGCTCCACAGTGCTCCGGCATGTCCCTTCCTTGAGGCCACCCAGGATGTGTGGTAGCTGGGGACTCTGACCCTGTGGTGATAAATGAAGACATAGATAACATCAGATAGAGTTATGTACTTTTTGTGTCTGTGTTATCCTATGTCTTCATTCATCACATTTCCCACCCACCATCCCCCTACCTGGTTTGATCACGGAAGAAGTTGGAGTGGGTTTCTCTTGGCCTTTGTAGGAGTAGCTTCAGGATTATGTTAGCAAACTTGATCTGGGGATTAGAGGACAGCAGGGCATTGTGGGAGAGGGAGGAGCCAGAGACTTGTTTCCTTCTGTTGAATGTTGCTTGCTCGGACCCAATTTCAGATCCTAGAACCCTGTGGTGATGAATGAAGACATAGGATAACATATACAAAGTCATGTTAAGTACATAACTCTTTTTGTGCGTGGTCGTTCGTATCTAACATTTGAGAGTACTTATATTTATTTGGTGACACTGTGTGGGCCACTTCAGAAGGCCTAGCCATCTTGATGAACTACCATTTGTATTAGTATTAATATTGCACAGTGTAATTGAACACCCTTGTTAAGGGCTGTGGAGCAGCTGATTGTGAAGTGTCTAGTGGCAGTGATGATTACCTTATACTCTGGGCAGAAAGGGCACAGCAGGTAAATCTGTGCCACCCTTTCCCAAGTGTGTGTGTGAAAGTTAAATCTCTGTGTGTTAGCTGCTTGGGGCAATGACAAGAAGTACTAGGTTTACAGAGAGGGTGCTGGAGGACTTGTCTTGGACACTTGGCTGAGGACCTAACCCTATAGCAGTGCCAGTGGGGAGTCTTATTGGGGATCTGGAGAGAGACAGAAATTCAGACCCTGGGCTGAGTGTTCCTTGTGTGCTCTTATGGGAAATTGTACTTGATGCAGAGGCCTGCATCTGGAAATACTATATGTGTGCATTTGTTTTCCAAGTGCACATCCCTCTCCAGTGTCAGTGGTGAGGTTTCAGGCTCCTTGATTACTGGCCCAGTATGGGGACAGCACAGTGGTGCCCATCACATATTGGCAGCAGTGGTGGGCCTTACACCCTACACCATGCACAGGGAGCAGAGTAATAACCCTTTGGTATATTGACATGACATTGGGCTATCCTTAGTGAGAAATCCTTTCTGTTAGGGATACTAGTTCTTTGTTGAGTGGTGGAGGGTATTTCTTGGGAAGAACTGGGGGTAATGGGGAGGTAAAATTTGAGCTGAATGTCAGCAGATTTGCTGCATCTTCTGGCTGAGTATAGCCATGTACAGCTAATTTTGCACATTGTTGGGTATTACCCCTAAGATTGTAGACATAACTGAAAAATGCCTTATGGTTATAGGTAGCTTTGGAGACTATTTATTGCATCAAAGTCTACTTTCAGAGACTTGACTAGTTTCCTGATTCGCTTAGACTAATGAGGGACATTTTGCTATGTTGTGCACATTTCCTCTTACTTCTTGACAGGATTTTCTTTCTTTTGTTTTACAACCTATTAATACCAGGGTTTATTTTTCCGGTTTGACCTGGATTTATTTTGATCTGGTACTCCTGTTTCTGTGAAGTTCTTTATATGGACGTAAAGGCCTTTTGTGTACACCTCTGCATAGGTTTTTGTTTTCTGGATTTGGGGGAGCTTGGAAACTAGCTATGCCATCTCTTAATGGGGGTAATTTACCTTGGGGAAGTTCTTAAAGTTTTTCAGGGTTATGTGGGGGGACTTGTTTTACCTTTATTTAAAGGGAGACTGCTTTGTGATCTGATCTTACCAGTGAGGACATCACACTAGAGTGAGTGGGTGCAACACTCTCCCATAGTTGTGAGTATGAGTTTGTTCCCCTAGTGGGAGTGCAGACTGGCTGCTCCAGGGCATTTGAATTTACAAAGTCAAGAAAACTTTGGGCCTGCATGATGGTCACGTATGCCTTCCAGTTAATGGAGGGATAGTTAAAATCACTCATATGTATGGTATTAGGCTGGATGGTGAAATATTCTGTTATCTTCAGTTATGAGGTATGGGTTTTCTAGTTCTTGGTAGGGGACCTGTAGCTAGCAAGAATATGGTAATGGATTTCCCATGGTTAGTTAGACATGGAGTAGCTGAAGCATGGCATATTGTTTGACCAGCCTTGAGGTGTGCTTATCCTTTGTGTAGGTAAATGCCACCTCCACCTTTTACTTTTTCATGTTCAGTGGGTGGTCTGAATGTATAAAAGGCATTATAGCTATATAGTGCCAGAGTGCTTTCTGTGGATTTGAACCATGTTTCAGTAACTGCATAGATATCAGCATCCTCCAGGGTGAGGAGAGCTTCCAGGAATCGCATTTTCTTGTGTTACTGCACAGTGCTAGGAGTCCCATTTAGCTTGTCCTGGCTAGCATTTATGTTCAAAGTTGTCTGTTTGGTGGTGCCTAGAGAAGGCACTATAGTGGTGAATGGTGGTTTGGCCAGTATCCAAAAACCTAGAGATGACAGGTGAAGCCCATCCCTGGCAAAGCAGCATGAACTGTCAGCCATAACCTCCCAGGCTGACAAGTATTGGACTCCTTTTGAATGTAATATTAAGCAGACTGTGTTCCAGATTGTCACTCTGCTGAGGGAGGACAAGTGATGTGCTCTGCAGGAGTTTCCTGTACTTTCAGCTGGGGGGACCAATCATTACTTTCAAGTGTTGCCCTTTGGACACACCATAGCCCGCCTGGATGTTCACCAAATGCATGACAGTGGTAGCAGACCAGCTCAGACTGCAGGGATTCTGGGTGTTTCCATACCTGGATAATTGTCTCATTATGGCTACTTCAAAATCAGTTTTAATTCAGGCGAAAGACTTCTTGCTCCATTTGTGCCTTGCCTTAGGAATCACTAAGAAAAAAATGTAACCAGTATAGGCCTTTGTATTTTTTAGGGTGCCACCTGGACACCACAACACAAGTTGTCAGGCTTTCTTCTTCCAGGCCATTGTCATCACATCTTCAGGCTCATCAAGTTCTTCCACATGCCAGGGTTTTACATGAGGTTACTTCAGTGGACTCTGTCAGTACAATGATCCCTAAGGACACATTCAGTGCCACATCCGATAAAACTGATGGAGATTTGCTACCATCACATTTTCTGGTGGCTGATCTCTCATCTGATTTTATCAAGACATTACTTTGTTTTTCTTCCCACTGAAGGCCATACAACCTTGGATTACTCTCTCCTTGGGTGGGAGGGTGCATTTCTAGTGGTGGATGGTCCAGGATACCTGGCCCTAAACAGATGCCAACCTACACATCAATGTTTTTGAGGTAAGGGTGATAGGTGTTTGACAGCTGCCTTTCTCAAAGGTGTGGTAACAAATCCAGACCAACAATAGCAGTAGTCTGGTCTATCAACAAACAAGGTGGAACTCAATCTTACCCTTCAATGTCAGGAGGCTGTGAGGGTGTGGCAGTGGGTTAAGTCTTCCCAATGTTTTCTTATGGCATTGCACATACCAGGTAAATGCATCATCGGACAGACTGAGCCCGTTGTTTACTAGTGCCTCATGAGTAATCCCTCAGTCTGTCAGTCACACCAGAAATGGTCAGCCATTGGGATCAGCATTGCTGCAACCTATTTGCAAACCCAGACAGCACCAAGTGCAGCAGGTTCTTTGTCCTGAACCTCTAGAAGAGAGTGTCACTTAGGGTTGCTCTGGTCCATTCTTGGTCCCAAGTCTCAAACTCCCTTGATTGTCAACTTCTTGCAGAAAGTGGCCTGGTTCAAGGCAAGTGTAATCTGCAGTGTCCCTTTTTGGCCCAGGCAAGTTTGGTTCCCCTTATTTTGGCCTTATCTAGTCTACTCTCCATAAGTCCTGGTTCCTATTCCAGAAATAATTTCCACCCATCCGGCAAGCCTTATCCAGACCTCGAGTCTAAGAAACTGCATGGTGGTTCTGCCTCCAGTGAAGATCAGAAATGCCAAGTTGTCCGTTAGGGTGGTGTACATCTTTAATTCATCTAAAATGACTTCCACTCGAAAGACTTGTAGTAAATGGAAAATATTTAGTATTTGGCCTCCCTGAAGAATGGGTCCATTTTCATCTCCTTTAGACTCTGTCTTGCATTTCTTAGTGGGTCATTTTCATTTGTGAGCAAGGTACTCTATGATTAAAGCTCAACTTGCAGGCATTTCTAGTTTCTATATTGGACACAGTCATTCTTCTATAGCTTCCTTGAGGTTGTCCAAGGTCTTCCTAAAGGAAGAAGTTTCCTAAGACCTTCTTTGAGAGGTCCTCTTCCTCCCTGGGATCTGACAATTTTACCACAGTCCTCAACTAAAGCTCCTTTTATACCTGCAGCTACAATGTACTTAAAATTTCTGTCACAGAAGACTCTTCTTGGTAGCAGTAACATCAGCAAAACAAGTATCAGAAATACCGGCTTTGTATTGTAAACTTCCATACCTGATCTTTCATAAAGACAATAGTCTCTCTTCACACTAATCCAACTTTTTTACCTATGGTGGCCTCTGAGTTAAACTTGCCATTTGTCCACCTGCTGGTGTTTTTTTTCCAAAGTTTGCCAACAAAGGGGAATCCATTCTTCATTGTTTAAGCCTATATTGTTCACCCAAGTTTTCTTTACATAGAACAAAGAACATCAGGAAGCCTGATCAACTATTTATTTCCTTTTCCAAAGCAAACCTGGGAGTGGGATTATCTAGTTAACTTGTCCGTATGGCTTACTTAACTGTATCTTCCATGTGTGTAATTCCAGTGGCTTATCCTTACTATTACAAACTTTAAGATTCACTCTGAGGGCAACATTTGCCTTCACAGCTTTCTTTAGCTACACACTGTTGGATCACATCTGCTGCATGCTCCAATACCCATTCATTGCACAATTTAAGGTTGATCTCTAATCAAGGTAAATACAGTGTTTGGCTGTGCCATCCTCAAGAATATCTTTTTATAGTGCCACTCGTATCAAGTTAGCTAAGGAATCCATTGCACAAGTTGAGGGGGCCAGAAAACAATGGATACTAAAGTTGTGTGTTTACAGTAATGCTAGATTAAGGTCTTCTATCCATCACAATATCCCCTCTCTCTGTTCCCCCATACAAATTGTTATGCTATTTGTTATTGCTTCTAGAGGATCTTGTAGGCCCTCCCAAAGCCACCTTCTGTTGGGCCTTATCCGGTGTCTGCTACTTTTGTCTTGTGGACAAATATAGTCTTGCTTGAGAGGCAAACTCAATCTGAGGAGACTAGGTGATGGTGTGCATTATGGGAAAGGAGCTCTAACCTCAGAACCAAAGTCTTAGTTGACAACAACAGATCTGATTGGATCCAATAACCCACAGATTGAGACTGAAGAAGACAACAGGGATTTTAAAGTACTTAACTTTCAATCTGATGCCTCCTCCGTCTGTTCCTCAACAAATTGGTTACCTAATCTGTCTCGGATCTGACTTAGGGCACGGTCAGACTTTGGATCCAGTGCTCAGGGTCCCCCTTACCTATAATTCCCCCCTACAAGTAGAGAATTACCTCAGATTTTATTTGACACTTAATGGCTGTGGATGTGGTCTCCTTTATTTAGATTAGTTTGAAATAAGTGCATTTTCATTATTTCCCGTCTTTCACTGAATATTTTGCTCTGCTTGTTCCTTTTTCTATTTCTTGGACTTTTCCTTGCCTTATATAAAACAAACAAACAAATGTTTTAGAATGTAATCTTTCTTTGCCTGTTGCCATTTTGTAATTGTTCTTGTTGCTGCCATTTGACGGTTAGGCGTTTTTTTAAATATAGTATTTAAAGTATTTTTTCTAGGTTACAGTAGTTCTATTTTTTTCTAATATGGTTGTATAGTTTTTTTTTTTTCTTTCCCAGGATGTTTTTCCCATTTATTCATTGGTATTAACATTGGTTGGATTGGGGAAAATGTCTGATAAACCTTTTGGATTAAAAAAAACATGTGGCTTGCAGACATAAAATACTTAACTGGGATGCACATGCCAAGTCTATCCATTGTTTGGGGCTGCCACTTGGACTAGCCGTGTCTAATTTGGCTCGCCTTTAGTCATAGAAAGAGGAGAAACAAATATTAAGGCGCTCCTCCCTTCCTCTACAGGAGAAATGCACCCTACTCACTCCTTCAGCTAAGAAACCTTCATAGAAGTCCAGAGCTAAAAAGACTCATGACAAAGCCAAGGATAAAGAGAAATTGAGAAATCTATGAAACTGATGAAGGTCCCTGGATTGCTTCCCTCTTTCTGCTCCAATCCCAAGGATGTCAAAGCCTTTGGATACAACCGCTCTAACAGAACCTATTCTCATTGGATCTGGTACCCCTCCCCTACCAGAGCTGATCTGGCCTAAGCTGAGATCTCGCATCCTCCAGCATAGGTCCCTCCATCGCACCACTTAGACCTTCTACTGCTTCTTCACTCTGTTCAGTTTGGTCCTCCAAGCTGATGTGGATAGGATGATGAGGCAGTTCCTGAGGACCAAAATCCAGCTGGGGGTCTTCCTTCCACCAGTCCCTGCTTGGGATATGGTTCCATCCTCTCATAAGGTAATTTCTCCCTCCCTGATCCACCATTTGGAATCTGGGCTGTTGGATTCAAGCATTCCCTAGGGTATGTCCACATCTAATCTGAAGCCCTGGTCTTCAGCTCCAGCAGCATCTCTGATCCAGGTAGTGCTAAGTGACTCAAACCCAGGCAGATCTTGGAACCAAGGTGTTAGTGTCTGACCCACAATTACAGTTTCAAATCCAAGTTGTCAGAGCTGTACCTTTCTCTCAGGATGTTAGTGCTTGACATCTCGGCTGTAGTGTAGGTCTGAGTTTACTCAAGATATTTCTTTAGTGCCAGAAAAGAGCAGAGACTGCTGGCAAATTCTGGACCCAAGTCATTTGAACAAGTTTGTGAATCAAACAGAATTCCAGATGGTCACAGTACAGTCCATTATTCCACTGCTAAGGAAGGAGAATTGGATGTGCTCAGTAGGCCTTCAAAGGCATACTACCACATAAGAATGGACAGATGCTCCAGGTGGTTTCCTCCTCTTCCAGCTGGGAGCCAGTCATTTCCATTTCAGAGCCCTGTCTTTTGGTCTCAACTTAAGCCCCAGGGTGTTCACCAAGAACATGTCAGTGATTGCAGCACATCTCAGGTTGCAGGTGTTCCAAGTGTTGCCATACCTGGACAGCTGGCTGATATCTATTTCCACAAGGAATCTTTTCCTCCAAGACAGAGAATCCTTGCTTTATCTTTCCACAACATTAGGCATTACGGTGAATAAATACAGCCAAGTCCAAACTTCACCTATCCAGACCTCGGAATTCATTGGAGCTCTTTTGGGCAGATTTCCACTCTTCACAGATAGGCAGTGGTTGTTCTTTGCTGTCAGGAACCACCTGGAAAATTGATCCTACATCATCTTGGCTCAGTGGTGGCTGCCATTACCTTGATCCCTCTGACAAGATATATGAGAGTGCTTCAGTAGACCCTGTCAGCTCAGTGGTCAATCAGATTCCAGCCCATGGGTTTTCAAGTCTTTTTAACAAAAGTATGCAAGACTGCTATTCAGTGGTGGCTAGATTCCCTGATGGACGTCCATGGTCATCCTTCCATACTACCCTCTCTCCAAGCCACAGTGATCATGGACACTTCCTGCTTATGGCGGGGGCATTTCTTGGGAAAGATGGTCCATAGCAAGTGGCCCCCAGCAGAGCCCAGTTTTCACATCAACATCTTGGAAATGAGGGTGGTCCTAGTGTAGCAAACCATCCAGGATGCTCTCCCCACTGGTGTGATTTAAATCCAGAGAAACATCAATGGTCTAGTACATCAACAAACTGAGAACAACACAATCTTACAGTTTATGTTAGGAAGCCATAAGTGTGTGGCAATGGATAATGCGCTCTCACTGTTTTCTTCATTCCTGGGAAGTCATGTTCTAATGGGCAGATTGAGCAGGTCCATTCTTTTCCCTCCTAAGTGGTCCCTCAATCCAGCAGTGGCAGATAAGACTTTCAGGTGTTGGACCAACCTCAATACAATCTCTGATTCCCCCACAACACCAAGGGCAACAGGTACTTTGCCCTTATACCTCAGGTGGGAGAGTTGCCAAGGTATGCTGTGATCCACAGTTGGCCCCTGATCACAGTTATGCTTTCCCTCCTACCCCTGTCATAACTAAATTCCTTCAGAAAGCTTTGTCGAGAAAGGTCATGGTGAATCTTCATTGCTCCTTTTTGGCCTTGACAATTGTGGTTTCCCCTTCCTCTGGTCTCATCTGATTCATCCTACCTGGATGCTGGAGCCCACTCAGACTTCTCTCTCCGCCTGTCTGGGTTGTCTATGCCAAACATTCAAGCCATCCAACTGACCACATGGTTTCTCCAGTTGTGATAACCGCTACAGTCCAAGCTTTCTTACCAAGTAATTCATATTTTGACCTCTTCAAAAAGACCTTCCACCAGAAAGATCTACAAATAAGTGGAAAATATTTTCTGTCTAGTCTTCCAGGAAAAACTTGAATCCCTTCTCAGCTCCTCTTTCAGTTATTTTGGACTTCCTGGCATTCCAGTTTCACAGTGGAGCCAAGCTACTCCATTATCAAAGTTCAGCTAACAGCCATTTCCAGTTTTTACATTGGGAAGAACCACTATTCCATTGCCTCCCTTAGATTGTCTAAAACCTTTTTTGGGATACCTTTCTTCAACCTCCACTTGGGTATCTTGCCTCCCTTTGGGATGTTATCATTTTAAAGGGCTTTATCACCCCCTCCCTTTTGAACCTGCAGCTAAAGTTGATTTAAAATGTAAAAACCCACCTCTACTAGGTGGGTTTCAGAATTGTACATTCTGTCTAGTAACCCCACATGTCTTTTTCCACAAGAACAGAACTACTCTTAAGAATTAATCCTTTCTTACAAAGATAGCTCTTGAATTTTCACTCAGTCTGTCCGGTGGTCTTTTTCTTTCCAAATTCTTCCAGTAAGGACAACTGTATCTTAAGTTTGCTTGATGTACGTCACCAGCTTGGTTTCTGTTTGCATCACACTAAAATGATTAGAAATACTTTAAGTTGTTTCTTTTTTCACAGCCAAACTGCAAAAAGAGGTATCTAAAGTGACTTTCTCATTGGTTGTCTGCCTTTGCATGTCTACAAAGAAGGGTTTGTCTCTTACCCAAGCCCCCAAAACTTCACTCGACTAGATGTGTGGCTACATCTACATTTATTTTTCTCTAGATTCACTTGCCATTTGTACTGCTGCTTGGTCCAGTGTCCACACCTTTATTTCTCACTATAAATTGGACTTGTATTCAAGGTTAAGAGCCATCTTTGGTTTAACTGTGCTCTGGAATATCTTTCCCTGAGACCTCCCAAGTGTAATAGCAGGGGACTCTGTCCCATCCATTGCAGAACAGATGGAAGAAACATCAGATAAGAAAGTTGTGTGCTTAGCATAATGATAGATCTGTGTTATCTTCCTCAGTTTCCCCCATCCTTTTATGTTTTCTACCTTGGCTTGTTCATGTTCTTTTCAAGCCATTTGGCATCCATTTCCACCCTTGGAAGTATTTGATCTGATAGCTCTGGAAGTACTTTCCTTTACTCTGGTGTAGGGGCAAACTCAATGTTGAAGTAATTCTCTACTTGCAGGGGCTTATGGGTAAGGGGAGGAGCCAAAGTGCTGGATCCAAAGTCTGATCCAAGACTGATCTGGTAACCCATCCATTGAGGAAGGACAGAAGCAGATGACACAGATCCATCATTATGGTAAGTACAGATTCTACAAATTTATTGAACAGGAATACTTTTGAGGAGTCTGTTTTTCAAGGCTTATCTGTCTGAACTGTAGCCTGGGCAGTTCATCTGCTTCTTCCCTAGTGACATACTTTGGAAGCCCGTTCAAGTAGGATCAGTCCAACCTTGTGGCTAAATTTAACAGATGCATTCTTACCTCATCCGCAAATCTACTAGAGGTCCCTTCTTGATGGTCAGGAATAAGAAGTTATGTACCTACCATAACGTTCCATGTTAGTTGTCGTCTTCTCGCCTTCTTTCTTGCTGGTTGTGTTCGGAGCCGATACTTGGCTCCGACTTGGCCATCTTCAAAAGCTCAAGAGCTGCCTACTGGCTCGAGGCCCCCTATATCCCATGATGCCTGGCACTAGATACCCAGATCTCATTTGGTAAGTCTAACTGCAGACACAATAATAATACAGGAATCCTGTCCTAGAATGCATAAATCCTACTGGAGAGACTACTAGTCAGAAGGAATAGCCAGAGAAGACTCAGCCAGTGAGAAAAAACATAAGGAACTCTTCTCTGTCCACTATGACAAGGGGGATGGAGGGTGGGATGCAAGAAAGAAGGCGAGAAGAAGACAACTAACATGGAATGTTATGGTAGGTACATAACTTCTTAATGTTAAGTTGTCTATCTCGCCTTCATTCTTGCTGGTTGGGACAGCGTCCCTAGCACTTCAATCCTGGGTGGTTCATTGGAACAGACTCTTCAGAACAGTAGAACCAAAATCAGCTCTGCTCCTGGAGGCCATGTCCAGCTTATAATGTGAAATAAAGGTATGAGGATTGTCCCATGTAGCTGCCTCACAAATAGTTTCCATTGGCAATCTTGCCTGAAAAGCCACTGAAGTAGCTAGAGCTCTGGTGGAGTGACCTTTTGGTTTAGCAGGAAGCTCTTTATTCCTCAGCTAATATATAAACGTAATAATAGATGTCAACCACCTAGATAATGTTACTTTCGATACAGGTAGACCTTGTTTACCCTCAGCATAGGACAGGAACAGCTGGTCTGATTTTCTGATTTGTTGGGTTCTATGCAAGTAAAAAACGTAACTGTCTATGAACATCAAACTGATGCAATTTGTATTCTGCCTTGTTGGAATAATTTGGAGAAAATACAGGCAAATCAATAGACTGATTCAAGTTATTGTCAGAAGAAACCTAAGGAAGGAAGGAAGGAAGGATTAGTCCTGAGGGAAACTCTGTCATTGTGGAAAACTAGGTAAGGAGGGCGAACGCAAAGAGCCTGAAGTTCAGAAACTCTTCTGGCTGAAGTAATTGCAACCAGAAGAAGGGTTTTTCCAAGAGAGAAACTTCAAAGAACAGGAAGCTGCAGGTTCAAAGGGGGGCAGTATCAGGGAAGCTAAGATCAAATTTAGATCCTACGGCGGTGGGGGATCTCTCACTTGGGGGCCTGAGTAAAGTAGTCCCTTTGAGAAAAGCTTTACAAAGCTTATGGGACATTATACTAGCATCTGATAGACCTGTATGAAAGTTGGAAATTGCAGCTAACTGAACTCTAATCGTGGCAGAAGAAGACCCAGCATGAAAAAGTTCTGCTAAAAAATCCAAAATATGGTGCACAGGGGCTGAAAAGGGATCTATATTCCTAGCCTCTGCCCAGAAAGAGAAACGTTTCCACTTATTAGTATAAGTCTTTCTAGTGGTAGACTTATGTGATGATGAGATGATTTCACGCATCGAGTGAGAGATGTTCGGAAGCCTAGCTAAGGTCGGAAGTGGAGCAACCAAGCAGTGAGCTGGAGAGATTGAAGGGATTGGTGCAGCCTGCCCGATTGATGGATCAGGAGGTCTGGAATTGGGTCCAGGGCTGCTCCAGAATGTGATGATGCAGGAACGGGAACCAAATTTGTCGAGGCCAGTAAGGAGCAATGAGGATCATCTTGCATCCCAATGCGGTAGCTTTCTGAATTAGTTTGGGAATCAGGGGAAATGGAGGGAATGCATAAAGAAGTCCGAGGCCAATCGTGAACTAGAGCATCTCTGGAGGAGTGTCCGGGAAGAGGGAGGAGAGAGAAGAAATTGTTGTACTTGCTGTTGAAGGGGGTGGCAAAAAGGTCATAGCAAGGCTGACCCCATTTGTGGAAGATTTGGTCTGCCACTGTCTGAGACACCACTCATGAGGCATGAGAATTGCTCTGCTCAGCCTGTTCGCTATACCGTTGGACTTCCCAGGGATGTGCGCTGCTATCAAAAACCGTTGGGAAGAGATCGCCCACTGCCAGAGTCTGAGTGCTTCTCGACATAGGGGGTAGGACCTGGTTCTGCCCTGCTTGTTGATGCACCACACTACTGACATATTGTCTGTTTGAATTGCAATGGCCCCGGTGGGAAGAGAGTTGTGAAGAGCTTGCAACGCCAAAAGCACGGCCCTCATCTCCAAGACATTGATATGAAGATGGTGCTCGTGAGGCTGCCAGGTGCCTTGGACTGTTCTGCCCCAAAAATGCCCCCCCCCACCCGATCAGGGAGGCATTCGTGGTCACTGTAGCCACTGGAGGAGAAAGAGCAAATGGTCTGCCCTGGGGAACTGATGGGGAAACTATCCACCAAGCAAGTTGGTTTTTGCATGTCTGTGTGATCATTATCTTGTGTGACATTGGAAGTTGTTGGAAAGACCATTGGGTGAACAGCATCCACTGAAGAATCCTTATATGAAGATGAGCAAGGGGAACTAGTAAGATAGCCACTGCCATGAGATCCAAGGTTTTTAGGATGAATCTAGCCTGAATTTTTTTGCATCCTAATAAGACCTGCACATGTCGGCGAATGTCTAGCACTCTGTCTAATGGAAGGCTCGCTGACATGTCCTTTGTATTTAAGTTTGCGCCTATAAAGGTGATAGATTGACAAGGTGACAATACAGACTTTTTGAAATTTATTGTGATGCCTAGTTTGGAGCAAGTTTGGATGGTGTAGTCTCTGGCTCGCAGCAGGTGATGTCTGGTGGTAGCAGTAAGGAGCCAGTCGTCTAAATATGGAAACACCTGGAATCCTTGCCATCTCAGGTGAGCGGTAACTACTGCCAAACATTTGGTGAACACCCTGGGGGCTGTGGTGAGACCAAAGGGCAGAGCTCTGAACTGATGACGACTAGCTACCAGCCAGAAGCGGAGGAATCTTCTGGAGCGTCTGTCCATTTTGATATGGTAGTACGCGTCCTGAAGATCTATGGAGCACATCCAATTGTTCTGACCCAGAAAGGGTAAAATGGACTGCAGCGTGACCATCCAGAACTTCATTCTTTGAACAGACCTGTTTAGTCTGCTGAGATCCAGAATGGGTCTCCAGTCCCCTGTCTCTTTTGGTACCAAAAAGAACCTTGAGTAATTTCTGGATCCTTGCTGGTCTGCTGGGACTGGCTGGATGGCTCTTTTTCTTAGCAGTTTTGAAATTTCTTGAACTGCTTGATCCCTTAGCTTGGGTGGAACATCTGGAAGGGATTTGTTGGGAATGTGGGGAGTGCGAAAAAAGGGGATTTTGTAGCCTTCGGTATGACAGACCATACCCATTTATCTTGTGTTATACTTTGCCAGGCTTTTGGGTACAGCGATAATCTTCCCCCGACTGCCTCCGAAGGTGAACAGCCGGGCAGCACTTCAGGGATGCTGGAAGGGCTTGTCAGAGTAAGATTCTCTTTGGCCCTGATTTTGCAGACCCCCCTCTGCCCCTAGGGCAGCGTCTATTGTTCCCTCCTCTGCCCCTGGAGAGGAACTCTCCACGTGTGTCAGGCACGGCTCCCTGGGGTTTCCAGAACCACATCTTCCCACTCTTTGACCCTTGGGATACGGCCTTGAAGGAGTGGAAAAACAGACTCCCACAGCAGAGAGTCTTGCCTTCCTGTTCACACCTGGTAAGGGTATCCTTCACCTGTGGTCCAAACAGAGCAGAACCATCAATGGGGGTGTTGGTGAAAGACACCCTGAAGGGTTCCGCAAAGTTGCATAACCGCATCCAAGCATGCCTCCTCAAAGCCACGCCTGTGCCTGCGGCCCTACTCGCGCCATCGGCTGCATAAGAGATGAGCCGCATGGAGGAGTTTACTAACGAATTAAGAGTCGTCAGCTGGGAGGCAACCTTAGCCTGGGCCCCTGCAGCTGATAGATCTTGAAGGGTATCTCCTAGCTCTTTAAGGAGATCCCTTTGAAGGCAGGTAAAGTGGCACAAATAGTTCAGCGACCTCATGGAGAAGGTCGCTGAGGAAAACATCCTCTTCCCATATCTGTCCATCATCCTAGATTCCTTAGGGGGATGGACAGACTAAGAAGTTTCAGCCAACTCCTTTTTTGTGGCCGATGCTACCACCATGGCATCAACAGGAACACCCTTCATTAGAAATTGCTTGTCTTGTGGTGCAGTAATAAATTTTGTGGGTCTTCAGGGGGTTGGTTCCACTGTGTCTGGGGTTGACCACGCCTTTAGAGCCACCACAGACATCAGTGGATCGAAAGGCGGAGACACCCAGGAGGTGGAGGGTCGGGAACCAAATGCATCCAGGAATATATAGACTCATCCTCGGAAGGGTTAAGGGTAGTCCAGTTCCCCCTCTGCCTAAGTATCTCAAGGATGTCTGAGAAAGAGACATCCTCAGAGGGGGATCTCGGGGACCCTTCCAAATCCTCTAAGTCGGTATCTGAACTGACAGACTCAGGGGAGTCAACATGCTTCCTCTTGCATTTCCTCTTTCAATGGGGCTCCTCTGAATGATCAGGGAAGGCCTCGGAAGATGAAGATACACCCAATGGGGTGCCATGGAGCACTTGTTCCCCACGTTTGGGGTCTGGATGAGGGCCAGAGTCAGACACAGGCACCATGGGGGGAGGAGCCAATGAGGCTGATTGTGGGGCTGACTCAGAGGCCAACACACTCCTCATGACCTCAAAGACGCCCCTTCCCGATAGCGGAGAAGGCTGCAGCTCTGAAGAGACCGGAATCCTTCCCGGCACCGAGAGGGACGGCTCTGAAGCCGATGGAGCCGAACTCACCTGCGCTGAAGCTCCAAGATGGAGAACAGGGTCGGACAAGGGTCCGATGCCACTCGCCCCCTCGGAGCCAGTGAGGGAGTCCCGGCATCCAGATCCCTTCAAGGACGGCACCATGGAGGCGATCGGAGCCGACGACGGAACCGAAAGGGTAGGTAGCTGCAACGACGGTTCCACAATCCGAGCCCCAGCGAGCTCTGGCTCCGAACTCAAAGAATGAGTCGAAGGAGGAACTACTGCAGAGACAGGCGGAGCTGAACCCTGATGAGGGGGGCTGGATAACATTTTTGCCAGGGCCTGCGATTTTAGAAGCCTGCTCACCACTCTCTCCAAATTGTGGTCAGATAGTCTAAAAGACCGAGAAGAGTGGAATCGATGACTTCGCTCCAACTGTAGTAGAGGCGACCCCGGAGCCGAGCGTATCGACTCTAGGGATAGAGATCTAGAGCGTTTTCGGCTCCCTGATGGTTCCGACACCAGAGTCGGGGCCGACTGGGATACAGGTACTTCGGTTCCAGCCGGAACTGAAGTTGAAGCAGATGCCACGCCCGACGCCGGCTCCGAACTGGGAGCTGACGGCTTTGTTAACTTAGAGGGTTTCACTGGCTGGGCCTTAGCCAGTGAACCTTCAGGTCTGAGCAAACCCCTAAGGATTAGCTTATTCCTACACTCCTGCAGGACTCTTGGATTAAAGGCGTGACACACCAAACAAGAGTCCTGCAGGTGTAGGGTGCCCAAACAGTAGACACAAGAAGTGTGACCATCTCTCAGTGACATCTTCTGACAGCATGAGTCACACTTCTTGAATCCAGATACTTTCGTATCTTTGGACATTAATGTAAAAAGGAAAAGTCAATCACAGAGAAAAGGCAATAAAAGGGAAGTAGGTAACTAGCAAAAACACACGCACTCAACACAAGTTACCACACCCTAACAGCACACACACACTATATAGAAGAAAAGGTAAGTAAACTTGTTGATAAATAATTTCTAATAAAACTACAATATAAAAGAACAAGGATTAGCCTCTAAATAAAAATGGCTACCTTGAAGAAACAAAGGGGGAGGGGGAAAACTCTCTAACAAAAATGAGTTTCCGAAGAAGGGACACTAAATTACAAAAAACTAACTAGAACTACTATAACTATCACTACTATAATACAGACATTTTTTTTTAAAGCTAACAAAATAGAAAAATACGACCTGAGCCAGTAAAAGCAACCTTGCAGCAGAAGTGGTAAACGAGATCTGAGTATCTAGCGCCAGGCATCGTTCCCTGAGGGTACATCATTTGTGGACTTTGTGTCCTGTACATGTTGCTTATTCTGAAAGTATATGCAGATGAAGTTGAGCACATATGTATTCTGTGTATCGTCATTATTTGACTTTTTGTTTGAAAAACAGTTATTACGTTAAAGAAGTCATTGCAAGTAAGTCATTTCAGCTTTCATTTGAGAAGTAATGGAAGGTACAGGGTTTGATTCTGGTTAACTAGGCAAATAAGAGTCTGTAGACTAATAGCCTAGTATAAACTTATAGGTGAGGAGGTAGCATAATGGTCAGTGTTTACCTCATAGGTGCAGAGTTTGATCTCATAAAAGGGAAACTGGCAAGGTTTAAAATGTCCGCCAAGCTGAGTTAGTCTAGTACCCATATATGAACCTATAAGATAGTCATGTTTGGTATTAAAAGTGATCAGATTGTTGAGAGAATCAGATTTAACTTTAAGTAAAACTACTGATTTGTGCAGTGTGCATGAAATGAATGTACCATGTTTAAGAGCCTACAGAAAGGTTTGAAGTGTGTAACATTGCTTGACAGATGTAAAGAGCTTGACGAGTAAAATGTACAGATTGTGGGTCCTGCTGGTACACAAGTAATGATATACTAGAGAAAGAGATCAAACTAAAGAGAAGCATGATGAGACTGGGTTACTGAAGATAATGAAGCATGATGCACACAAGCTAAGCAAAATCAAGTGTTTAGAGTTTCAGAATTCAAATATATAGGTTTTAACATCTGAAGATTTGAAGCAAGATACTGAGAAAATAAAAGCAGTAGTGCAAGTGCCTAATGTAGTGGTCATTAGGACAGCATGAGATTTCTTGGACTGATGAGCATCATGCAATGTTTATTCCAAATTTTACCAGATTCAAGTTTGCTGTTTAAAAAAAAAATGGAATAGCCGGTTCAATGGACTAAAGAGAGAGTGCCCTAACTATGAAGCAGGCAACACATATTCAACTAATGACTCAGGTGCCTATAGGAGCTGGCAGTAGAGGATGGGGTGAGTGAATACTGTTTGACTCTCACATCCTGCAGGGGGTGGGAGGTGGCTCAGACTCACCGGTTGGGTGACACCTACTCATAGTATTAGGTGTTGCAGCAATAGAGCATGAGACTGTGAACTTTCCCTGCCTGTGTGCATGCATGATCACTGTGAGATTGCAGAGAAATGTTCCCTCAGCCCACAACACGGAGGTGGAGCACAGTGAACAGCAGAAGAGGATATGCTCCAAGGGGGAATGGTAGGTCACTTCACTGGACTGGTAACCTAACTGTGTCCCTACCATCCAGCTCTTACCATGGGGATGAACAAATGGGCTAATAAGGCACCCCTGGGCAGGAGTGAATAGGATCATAGGACTGTCGTCTAACCCAAGGATGCTTGCCCCCCCCCCTCACCCGATGGAACAAAAGGGGGAAATTGGATGAAGATAGTATAGCTATTCAGCAGGTCTGGTGGAGAACAAACAAAACTGTTGGAACAAAATGAATAATTGTATTATAGTGCAGACAAGAAACATCTTTGAAATATTTACAAGTTAGTAACCTAAGCAGCCTCACTTTATTTTTAATTGTCTTAGTCATATTACCATCAGATGCTAACAAAAATGGGACTTGTGGATTGATTCTGCAAAAGTAAAATAAAACATTTGCTTACAAGTGAAAAAGGCTTTTCAGGCTGTTGAAAATGTATGCTGTCGTACAAAAAGAGCCACTTGCCATAGGGCATGGTTGTAAAAAGTTCAGTGAATATATTGAAAATTGCTATTGAAACATGCAGAAATTCTGCAAGGTGCCTTCTAGAATGTGCAGTGTGTAGTGTTATGTGCTCTCCAGTAAAAGAGATGCATTTGGCATACATGCTTATATATTCAGAGCAACAAGGTTTGCTTGATGAAGTGGAAATTAATGGGGTAATTGCACAACTGCTTGTAACCAAAAAGTTCAGAGCTCCCTCAGTATAATCAGAATGACGCAGATATTTTAAGCAGTGGCTTTGAGAGTCATCTGAACCTAATTCTACATGAGGAAATACATATACACATTATATATATATATATATATACATACATATACACATTTTATATATATGTATATATTTCATTTAGAGAGACTAGTTGCAGACAGAAGCTTGAGGCATGATTCATAAATTGTAAATTATAAGGCATTGCTGAAGAGGTGAAAAAGAAAACTTGCCCTAATTTTTGCAGGATAGGTACCTCTGTACCCTCCACACTTGTTACTTATGTATACCAAGTCTTAAACTGCTGCTTATAGTTGCACTTTTTTAGTGTTGATTGCTATTGCCTCAAATTTCTGCCTAGCATCTGCAAACAAGGCTTGCTGTGTTAGGCTAGTAAATAATGCCTTATCAGCTGAGACTACCTAAGTCACACTTGGGAAATGTAAAGTGTTTAAAATTAGTAAAGGGCTTGTGATGATTTTTGCCTGCCCAAGCGTTAGAACATACCGAACAAGAAGGTTCAGAGATCTGCATTACTTACTGAGTGACAGAGGAGAAAAGATGATTTTGTGTTTGGTTGCAGGAAAGCCATAGAGTAAATTAACTGATTTGCGTTAGTTTCTGTACATCATTTAAGTTAACCGTTGTATGTAGTTTCCTGAGGCTTTAAAATTAACAAATAATTCATTATTCTTTAATACGTTCTGCACTTGTTTTAGTGCATATAGAATTTCTGATGCGATGGTACTTGAAGGATGATTCATAGTGTGCAAATATAGAATTCCAGGTTTCCAGAGCATTGGGATGACAAAGGACTACAGATGCTATGAGAAACCTCATGAAGGAGCACACAGATAGTCAGCAGTAATTGTTATGCTGATGTGCACTTAGCTTTATTGGAATATAGAAGTTATTAGCAAGTTGCAGACTTTTGCTGGCTCAACCTTGGACTGTCTTAATTCCTACAATCTCATTCCTTATTCAAGTTTGAAAATATAAGTTATGTTGATGAGAGAGAGAGAGATTGAAGCAAAGCTAATGCAAGCAAAACACTGCTACTAAACTACTGATTATTAGATATCAAGATGCCTAATGTTCTTCATGTTTCACTGTTGCACTCATCACATTTGGGTTATCTGCCTGCAGGTAGCCCTCAGCCGGCCTGAATACCAGATTCTTGGGATTTCTGCATTGGATGCTGTCACGTCCTCCATGATGTCTGGTCAGCAGGGGTATAAAACATGCAGCCGACGCCATTACATCAGTCTTTCTTGCCGTGCGGTGCCAGAAGCAGTTAGCAAGTGTCGGTCGGCCAACTCCTAAAATTTTCGTTTTCGAGTTTCAGACCTGAAGTCTTCTAAAAGATAAGCACTCTGTTGGGGATCCTTTTTTCTTGCTCTAACCGATGTCAGAAAAAAATAATTGTCTTGCCTGTGGAAAGCAAATACCTGAGAGATTTTAATTCTTACTGCAACACCTGTTTAGGTCCAGACCACGACGTCCCTCGCTGTCGGTTTCGTGCCTTGTTCAACGCCCGAACTATCCGCTGTCAGGCAATTTTACAGCTAAATATTTTAGCTCTCGATCTCCGTATTCTGAAATGGTGTCAGTGAGCCATCCGACTACAGATCTTCCAAAAAAAGTAATGATAAAGACAGACCACATAGGTCCAAAATTGCCGACAATGCTACCATTAAGCTAGTTGCCAGTCCACCGGTACTCAGTGAGGCACTTTCGCAGCCCCTGATACCCGCTTCTACAGATTCACAGGCCTCTACTGAGACCCATTTGGAGTCCGGTATGCCGCAGGGTGCTTCGACTATGGAACCTGCGGATGTCTCTACCTTGCATGGGTCCAGAGCAGCTGTGCAGGCACCAGCTTCTGAGGGTGCATTCAGGCTTACTGATTTTCATATTAAACAGACGACTTCATTTCAAGCCAAAAATACCGAATTTCTCAGGCCTTAAGTTCGCACTATGCCTAGGAAACTGACGACCAAAGCGCATTCTCAGGCCCCTAAAACAATTTATTTTATTTATTTATTTGAAGTTTATTTGCCAGGATGGTCCATTGAGCCCATTTTCAATGGAGTCCTAGGGAGAAAAGCTCCATAGATACAATATATAAAATAACTGTTAAAGTATAAGAAGAATACATATAAGCCAAAGTAAATGTTAATACAATTAAACGACAAAGCAGAACAATATGTAACAATTCATATGAGTTTACAATTTTTAGTGGCTATAATCGCTAAAATAGATGTTAAGTCAAAGACAATAGTGAGTAGGTATGTACAAATGAATTAAACATAAGCAGTTATTTACAATATGTATGTTCCCATAGGGGAGATGTGATTGTAGGGTAAGGTAGTAGCCGGGGATGTTATGCAGGATGGGAACTTGAGCATTCCCAGAGAGATGTTAAGTGTGAGTGGAGCAGAGTTTTAAAGGTGGGGAGGCTACAGGTGCTGCAAATATGAGGTGGAAGGGAGTTCCAGAGACGGGCTATGGAAAGAGAGAGTAAGAGTTTGCCTCCTTGATGGGCAGGTTTGTGGAGTTCAATCAGGTTCTGAGTGTTGGTTCTTAGGAGTCTGCTAGGTAGATGCATAGTGAAGGTTGAGGCAAGGGAGGGGCAGAGGGAGGGCTTGAAAATGAGCTTATGAGCATGAGTTAGCTGAGTGCAGATAAGGTAGTTGGGAAGCTCTAGTCAATTTACTTTGTGGAAGGCAATACAGTGATGGGGGGAGGATCTGTGCCCAGTGGTGAATTTGGCAATTTTGTTATAGCAGGAGAGTTTTGTTTTAATAGAGGATTGTAGATTGGTTAGGAGTGGGGCACCATAAAGGAGAAAAGGGATGAGATATGTGGTAGAGAGGAGGAATCTAGTGGATGGGGTGAGGAAGCGAATATGACGATAGAACATACCAAGTTTCTGGTGTGTTTTTTTAATGTTTGTTTGTATATGGGTATCAAATTTAAGCTGATTATCGATGATAACTCCTAACAGTTGAGCACTGGAAACTATTTCAAGGTAAGTGTTGACTGGTTATGGAGAAAGAATTTATGTTGATAGTTATGCTTTTGGATGGGGTGAATATCATGAGTTTGGTTTTTGATGGAGTGAGAGCTAGATGGTTATCTAGCATCCATTGTTCGGTGGTTGAGAAGGCATCTTGGGTTAGTTTTATAAGGGTGGGAATGGAGTTCCCAATGGAGAAAAACAAATGATTAGAATGGCTGAAGACCTTATTACCTTAATTAGGGGAAGCCAGCCTTCCCCCCTCAGAAACCTAGAACTGAATTTTCTTCTGATCAGGAATCTGATATCTCTATTCCTTCTGACTACCAGGACATACCCTTATCTACCTATGAGGATTCTGATGCAGAGGATTCCATTCCCTCTGCTTCCTCTCCAGAAGATTTTTCTTTTGGTGAAACCCTGCATACCCTTAGGGAGCATTTCCACTGGAAAAGCCAGGACTACACTCAGTCCAAAAAGAGACTCTGGATTTTTAAACCTGCCTCAGCACAGGCCTCTAGCTATTCCTCCTGTTCTGGAGATTGTAGATGATGTTTTCTTGGAATCCAGCCTTACCCAGGATACTTTGTCTCCAGCTCCCAGGAAACCTGACAGGTACTATAGAGTACCTGACTCACAAATTACTTTTCAAGAACAAATCACAAAAAGAGCCAGCAAAAAGGTGTAAATTCCCTATTTTAATCAGATAAAACCAAGTGATGTTGCTTGACCAAGGTAGAGGGAAATATAAACCCTACTACCTGCCCCAAACCCGTTTCGACCGTAATAGCCTTTTTCAGTGAGAGAAGAAAGAATATGAACAACATAACATACATACATTTTTATATACACCATATGACTGTTCATTGGTCCATCATAAATGATCATTAAGTCCAGGTGGAAACAAAGCTCCTAGCTTAATAATTCATTTATGTTCTTTAAAATCAAGTATATTGTGCCATCCAGATTTGTCCCAGCATTTCCCAACAATACAATCAATTACAATAGAATGAAAAAATGCAGTATTGTGTTCACACACGTTTATACAAAGCATTTGTAGAACGTTTGTTTTTAATATCACTAAGATGCTCCCCAATTCTGAGATGAAAAGGTCTAGATGTTTTGTCCCACATAAAATGAGGAGCATGAACAGATAGCTAAGTAGATTACCCACTCTGTACTGCAATTAGCCCAGAAATTAATGTCAAAAACCACAGATGTATTCCGGCTGCTGAATTCCTTTGTTTTAATAACCTTAGAGCAGAGTACAATGTCCACAAGGCTGACAGCCTATTAGTGGGTCACCTGTAAGTGTACGTTGAGTGGAGACCAATGGTGCAGGTCCCACCTTCTTATAATGACTAAAGAGGGAGCCTAATGTACGTCCTCTGCTAAAGGAAAAAGAAGTTGTATCTTACCATAATGTTCCGTCTGTATTGTTGATCCTCGTTCAGTCATTACATATGGGTATCGGTTCCGACCTTGGAACTGAGCCAGCCATTTTCCAAGCTCGTGTCCGCTACAAACTCTCAAGCTAAACTCTTACCCATAATCCCCCTCTCCCTGTTACCTCAGATTGAGTTTGCAAGTCAAAAGAAGGTAGAGGCTCCCTCTGGTCAAATGACCTAAGAGAAACGGATGGTGAGATCCACTAGAAGCCACAGGAGGGGGAAGGAGGGAGGGTCGTAATGACTGAACGAGGATCAACAATACAGATGGAACATTATGGTAAGACAACTTCTTTATCTGATATTGTTAATCCTTGTTCATTCCTTACAGATGGGACAGAGTCCCCAGCTATCTCTATTCCTGGGAGGCTCTCATGGAAGGACATTCCTGAGCACCATAGAACCAAAAGATGCTCTTCCCCTGGTGGCCAAATCCAATTTGTAATGATTGATGAAGGTTTGAGGAGTAGCCCAAGTTGCAGCTGCACAGATATCATGTAAAGAAGCTCTGGCATGGAAGGCAGCAGAAGTTGCCACCGACCTTGTTGAATGAGCCTTCATGGTTGTAGGCAACGGAATATTATGTTGTGTATAAATGAAGGTCACAGTCTTTCAACTATCTAGCTAATGTGACCTTAGCAACAGCAGATCCTAATCTAGGTCCAGAATAGGCCAAAAATAACTGGTCAGATTTATGAGAGGATCTAGTCCTGTTTAAGTAAAAATGGATTTGCCTGTGAATATCTAGGGTATGTAGGCAATACTCTCCTCTGTTTGATTGATTGGAAAAGAAAACTGGCAATTCAATGGTTTGATTAATGGACATTTCAGAGATCACTTTTGGCAGAAATGAAGGATTAGTTCTCAAAGACACTCTATCTGTATGAAAAATCAAGTATGGACTCGATGCATAAAGCTTGAAGCTCAGGGATATGTCTGGCAGAAGTAATGGTGACCAAAAACAAGGTTTTTCATGACAAATATTTGAGGTCGCAAGAAGAAGCTGGTTTGAAGGGTGGTATTGTCAGAGCTTGTAGAACTAATGACAGATCCCATGATCTAAGAGGTTCTCTAAAAGGTGATTCACACCTTTTATGAAGGTCTTGCACAATTTGTGTGACATAAGAGAGGAATCCTGGACACCCTCATGGAAATTAGATATTGCAGCCAAATGAACTCTAATGGTAGAGACCGATAGACCCAATTGAAAAAGGTCGGCCAGATACTCTAGTATTATCGATACTGGTGCTGAGAAGGGATCTACTTGTTTTTCTTTCAGCCAACAGGTAAATCTTTTCCACTTGCTAAGATAAGTAATTCTAATGGAAGACTTATGCGATGCAATGAGAATGTCGTATACTGGTAAAGAAAGATCATTCTGCCTGGCAATCAAGGGAATTGGAGTAGCCAAGCTGTGAGCTTCAGGCTGTCCAAGTTGGGATGAATCAGGTTCTGCGGATGTGAGATCAACTTCCTGGTTGGATGGAGAATCCATGGTCGATGTAGTTGGTGAGGCCAAAGGAAGGGGAACCAAATCTGACGAGGCCAATATAGTGCTATGAGGATCACCTTGCTCTTCAACCAACGGGCTTTCTTCAGAAACTGGGGAATGAGGGGAAAAGGTGGGAATGCATAAAGAAGACCCGAGGGCCAATCATGGACTAGAGTGTCCCTGAGTGGGAATCAGGGTGAAGTAGTTGCTGCATTTGTAGTTGGTCGGGAATGCAAAGAGGTCGCAGCAAGGACTGCCCCAGCAGTGGAAGATCTCCGCCACTATCAAGGGATTCAGGGACCACTCGTGAGGTTGTAGAATGCACCTGCTGAGTCTGTCTGCTATCCCATTGGAACTCCTGGGAATATGCCTTGCTAGAAGAAAAGGGTTGGTAGCCATTGCCATATCCTCATGGCCTCTCGACAAAGGGGGTAAAATTTGGTTCCACCTTGTTTGTTGATGTACCAGACCCACCGCCATGTTGTCTGATTGAATTGCAATCATCCCAGATGGCAGCAGGGGATGGAATGCTTGCAATGCCAGAATCACTGCCCTCAGCTCTAGAACATTTATATGCAGTTGGGCCTCCAATTTGGACCAAGTGCCTTGGACTGTCTGTCCCTGATATAGCCCCCCCCCATACCATCAGGGAGGCATCCATGGTCACTGTAGCCTTGGGTTGCTGGAGGGAGAAGGGGTGAGACCATTGTGACAGATTGTGGGTCATCCATCAATTTAAATCCTGTTTGCACCTGTGGGTTACTCGAATCTTGGCTGAAAGAAGATGCTGAAAAGGATACCATTGGGTGAGCAGTAGCCATTGTAGAAGCCTCATATGAAACCTGGCCAGGGGGACAATGGTGATGGAAGCCAACAGCTGTAGGACAGAGTGAGCTGTGGATTTCTCCGTTGAAAGGATTGGGATCAGTTGTTGCTTTATCCTTAGAATTCTGTGCTCTGGTATGGCAGCTCTGCAGTTCTTTGCATCCAAGATAACCCCTATGAATTCTCTGGACTGATATGGGGTGAGATTGGATTTTTGCCAGTTTATGGTTATGCCTAGCCTTTGTGCAGTGAGGAGAGAGTATGCCAGGGCTTCTTCAAATAGATGTCTGGTGGGGGCAGAAATGAGCTAGTCGTCTAGGTATGGAAACACCTGGAATCCTTGTAGTTACAAGTGAGCTGTGACGACTGCCATGCACTTTGTGAACACTCTGGGGGCTGTAGAGAGTCCGAAGGGCAGTACTCTGAACTGGTAGTGACTGGCTCCCGCACGGAAGCACAGAAATCTTCTTGATGGCCTGTCCACTTTTATGTGGTAGTATGCATCTTGAAGATCTATTAAGCACATCCAATCATCTTTTTCCAAAAGTGGGAGGATAGACTGTATTGTGACCATCCAGAATTTTTGTACTCTCACAAACTTGTTCAATACGCTGAGATCCAAAATTGGTCTCCAGTACCCGGTTTTCTTTGGCACCAAACATAGTCTTGAGTAGAATCCAGATCCTATCTGGTCTGGAGGGACTATTTGGATGACTCTCTTTCTTAACAGCTTTTCTATCTCTAGTGCTGCTGCTTCCCTTTGACTGGGCGGAACGTCTGGAAGGTTTTTTGAAGGAACAGGACAAAGATTGAAGGGGATATGATAACCTCTGGTTATAATCCTTTGTACCCAATAATCTGTGGTGATGGTTAACCAGGCAGAAGGGTACAAGGAGAAACGACCCCCAACCACCTCCAGAGGAACAGAGTTGGGCCGCTCTTCAGGAGCGCTGGTAGGCTTGGCCAGTGGAAGAGTCCCTGGAACCCTGTTTACGCGGACCCCCTCTGCCCCGAAAGGAGCGCCTTCCCTGTGAGTTTCCCCTCTGCCTCTAGGGGAGAACTTGGCCTGTGTGTCACAGAAAGGACTCTGAGATTTCTTGAACCATATCTTCCCACTCTTTTGGTTTCGGGAGAAAGCACGTTGAGGGGAAGAATAATGGACACCTATGGCGGAAAGGGTCTTACCATCCTGCTCACATCTGGCCAGTGTGCTTTTAACTTTGGGTCCAAACAATGAAGAGGCCTGAATGGGAGCATTAAGAAAGGAAGCCTTAAAGGGTTCCACGAAATTGCACAAGCGCATTTAGGCTTGTCGTCTCAAGATCACAGCTGAACCTGCCACTCTAGCTGCTCCTTCTGATGCGTGGGATATCAGTCGCATAGAAGAATTAGATATTGACTCAATGGTGGCCAGCTGAGAGGCCACTTTGTCATGGACCTCATCAGACATGGCACCAGCCAAGGTTACAGAGAGCTCGGAAATCAGACCCCTTTGAAGCCTGGTAAAGTGTGCCATATAATTCAGGGACCTGATAGTAAAGGTCGCTGATGCAAAGGTGCTCTTCTGTATCCTGTCCCGGGCCCAGGACTCTTTGTTAGGAGGATGGACAATCTGGTTTTCTTCTGCCAGATCCTTTTTTGTTGCGGCCGCCACCACCAGAGCATCTACAGGAAGACCTTTAGACCAATGGAGATCCATAGCAGGAGCGGACAAAATCTTATCAGGCCTCCAGGGAATAGCCTCGATGGTGTCAGGAGCCTTCCACGCACACTGCACGATAAGCCTGACAAGTTCATCAACAGGTGGAGTAACCCAGGAGGTAGGGGACCAGGTGCAAAAGGCCTGCAGGAACACAGACTCCGAGGTCAGATTAGAGGGCTGCCAGTCACCTCTCTGTTTAAGAATTTCGAGGATATCACCAAAGGATACCTCAGAGGGTGACTGAGGGGATCCTTCCCCCTCATCAAAGTCTGTGTCTTCAGTGAGGGACTCCTCTGTGGAGTCCATGTGCTTCTTCTTACATGAACTTTTCCGGTGGACTTCCTCAGAGGGAGAAGCTGGGGAAGACCGCGAAAAAGGGGTTTCCTGTGAGAATATGTCCTAAGGCCCTTGCACCCGGTGTCCGCTAGGTGTGACTTGTGAAAAAAGTGTACCAGAGGAGGGCAGGGGGATAGACAGCACAGTATCGCCAGCAGAAGCCAGAGCCTTCTCCATCAGTTGAAAGGCTGGTCCACCTAAAGAGGGGTGAGTGTCTAGGACAGGTGTCACCCCTCTCCTAAGTGGCTCAGCCTGCCGACTCGTAGTCCCCAGATGGCTGTGGAACAGCAAATTACGCATGTCACAACTGTCATCCTGGGTCATGGCAAAACTCTCCTGCCACGAAGGCAACTGCAGTTCCTTAGAGAAATCCATAAAGAGGGGTTGGAAGGGTGGCCTAATAGTTAAGGTGTTTGCCTTACAAACACAAGATGCAGGGTTTGAGTCTCACAAGGGATAATTGGCTAGGCTTAAAATGGCTCGCAAGGGCAGTTAGCTTAGTACTAATCTATGAACTTATGAACCTATGAAAGAGAACTGCAGAGGTGGAAGACTGTGCTATATCAATGGACTTCAAAGGCAATGAAGGAGGAGAATAAGAAGGGGTCTTTGGAGATGGGTGATAGCCTGCCAAGGAAAGATAAGTCCTGGGGGGGGGGATGCCTCTGGCCAGAAGCACTTGATCCACACGACGCAACATGTGTTCAGACAGGCTTCTAGTGGACCTCACAGAGACTGAGGGAGAAACAGGTCTGTCCACAGAAGAGACCAGCTCAGCGCCTGCCTCACCAGTCCACACAGAGAACAACCGTGTCGAGAGAGACTGGACTATGGGTGTTTGCACCGAGGAAAGCATTGGTGCCAAGGTCATGGTCTGCACTGACACAAGGATTGGTGCTGAAGTGGTTGCCGATACTGAAGCTGGAGCCAACAAATCTGGAGCCAGTAACTGAGGCGTCTGTTCCAAGTAAGATGTCGGAGCCGACGTGGTCAAGGTCTGCACCGACTGAACGGTCGGTGCCGATGTAGTAGTCAATAGTCTGAACCGAGGAGCCCCTCGGTGCTGATATAGTAAAGGCCACAGGAGAAGACTGAGCCGAGATCACTGATGATGCCGAAGGTCTAGGCACCGAAAGCACTGGGGCTGACTGAGTGAGCTCTGAAGCAGAAACTTCTTAGGTCTTGGTTGGTGGGAGTCCCCAGCCGGGGACGAAGGCAAAGACTTGGCCTTAGTAGGATCATCCAAAATTTTCTTATGGGCTCTGGGAGGGGTTGAAGCCTCCAACCCAGAAATAGCCTCTGAAAAGGGATATTTGAGAAGTCCCTTCAGCAGCAACTTATTTTTCCTTTCCAATAAGGTTCTGTTAGAAAAATGTTTACAAATAGCACAGGGTGGGTCAACAGATAAGTGGGACACACCCAAGCAATAAACGCACAAAGAGTGTGCATCTGATGTAGGTAGTGTGTCCACAATGAGAACACCTTTTAAATCCTGGACTACCTTTCTTATCTGCGTTGATAGAAAAAAGGGGACAGTAGAAAAGGTACCAGCAATGATACAAAAGAATACCCGAAAGTATGAAGAAAAGGAAGAGATTACCAATGATGGTAAGGGAGAAATACCTTGCAGTAAAAGGAGCAGAGTAAACAGAAGAAAACTCAAGAAAATATGGTCACTAAATGCAATAGGGTACGAGACAACAAAATAGAAACTTTTCTGATGGAAAAAGTTATATATATGACTAGCAAATCTCTATACTTAGCTCAAGAGAAGCAGCTTGACACGACTGAATAGCAATGCGGAAAACGAAATCTGAGGTAACGGGGAGAGGGGGATTATGGGTAAGAGTTTAGCTCGAGAGTTTGCAGCTGACGCGAGCTTGGAAAATGGCTGGCTCGGTTCCGAGGTCGGAACTGATACCCATACGTAAGGAATGAACGAGGATTAACAATATCAGATCATATATTACCCAGAAATGGGTGTAATCTGTCCTCGGCCAAAAATATGTTCCAGTGTCTGTTAATGATGTTCATATGTGGTCACTAAATGGGCCAGTTGACTAGAAAGGCCCTTAGGTTTCTCCTTATATTGGAGAAGTTTGGTTCTGTCTTGGGTAGAAGCTCAATGACAAGCAGTACTAGCTACCCCAGGTTTGTAGCCTGTCTCATGAAATCATTGTATTAAATCATCCCTGGTATCCTCATAGGAGTCCTGGCTGGAGCAGATCCTTTTGACCCGGAGGAACTGAGATTTGGGGATATTCCAGAAGATATGTTGGGGGTGGAAGCTGGTGGCATGCAAAAATGAATTATATTCAGGAAATTTCCTATAGAGCTGTGTAGCTAAAGTATCATCGGGGTTCCTATGGACTTCAACATCAAGAAAAACTATCTTTGACCTATGGAAGTTCACTTTGAATTCAATTCCCCATTTGTTATCAAGATATCCAATGAACTCATGCAGATAATTGTCATCCGACCTCCAAACCACCCAACAATCATCAAGATATCACTGCCAAATATCTATTTCCTCAATATATAAATTATAACTAGAGTCATAGATAAGTTTCTCCTCAATATAGGCCATAAACAGGTCTGCATAGATGGGTGCAAAAGAGGCACCCATTGCTGTACCTTTGTCCTGCCAAAAGCATTGGTCCTGAAAATAAAATACATTACTAGTAAAGACATGCTCAGCCAGACACACTAAAATGTGTTGAAACCTGGTTGGTATAGTCCTGATCTCCCCAGCCAAAATTCCAAGGCCAGTAAACCCACCCAATGTGGGATATTCGTATAGAGAGACGTAACATCCAAGGTACACATTAACCAATGTGGTTCCAATTGCATGTCTGATATGTCAAGAAATTGTGTAGTATCCTGAGTTCGGGACCATACCATAGATAGTAGTGGTTTTAAGTAGTGTGTTAAATATTCAGAAAGTGACTCAGTGATGGATCCCCACCCTTATACTATAAGTCTACCAGGAGGACATCTAGCTTCCTTGTGTATTTTGGGTAATAGATAGAAATACTAGTTATTCGGGGATAAAACTGTAAGTTGATGCATATCCGAGTCTGTGATAATGCCCTCTTCCCTGGCCTTACTCAAGAATCAATTCTGGTCTTGAAGTGATGAGTTGGATCCAGGGGCATGGCCATATAATATCTACTAGCACCAAGTTGCCTCAAAGCTTCAGCCTTATAATCAACCCAATCCTGAACCACTATCGCCCCACCCTTATCTGCTGGTATAATGACAATCTCTTTATTGTTCCTCAAACTCTCAATATATTGTTCTTCATCCTTAGAAATGTTGTTGTAGGAATACTGAAATTCCGTAAGGTTACAATGCAAACCTTTAAGAACGTTAACCTGGAACATGGATACTGTATGTGACATAGGTGGTTTAAAAGTTGATCTCTTAAATTTAAAGTCATGAACATCCTGATTAGTTTCATTTTCAAAAAAACAATCTGAGATTCAACAAACGAAAGAAACTGACTACATCCTGTGCTAGGGTATATTCTGGAACAAAAAAGCTGGGAACAAAATTAAGACCTCTGTTCAAAACTTTAATTTCCAATTTAGAGAGGTCTACAGATGAAATATTATGAACATTCATAAAATTAACTAATGTTCGGTCATTAGTTTCAACAGACCTTCCAAGCTGTCTACTGGTCTGGTACTTTTTGTGCTTCCTCCCCCTTCATTGCCTAGGCCTGACCCCAAAGGGTGTGACAAACTCCGTCTCTTGGGATCAGTTGAGGCATTTGTATGTTTTCTCTCCCCTTCAGTGTTAGAAGATGTCTCATCCCCTGATGTATAACTGAATGACTCAGAATGCCTTTTTAAAATAGATTTGGGTCTTTTTCTCTTAGAAGCAGAACATTTCCTGTCTGGAAACCTAAAAGTAACATTTCTGGGTGTTTCAAAAGGTTTACCACTCTTGTAATCTCCTACATCTCTTTGAAACTTCTTGAGTTTCTTTTCCTTTAGACTATGTTCAAGTTTGAGTAACTCAGCAGTTAGATGATTAACACAAGAGGTAAAAGACCCTGTTGATTCAAATTTCTTGGCCTCCAAACATAATGCTTCAACCTCATTGATCCCTTGTTTAACAGCCCGTTCATAAAAACTCGCTAGGGCATCCACAAACCCCATAGAGGCAGATTGTTGAATCCTGGTCCATTCATGAGTTAATGATTCGTCAATATTATGCACAAGGGGCTGTACCTTAACCCTAAGACCCCATGGAGTAATCTTTTTGAGTTGGTAAGCCTTAAATAGGCATAGATGCCAAACATTTGTTCGGAGTACCTTCATATTTTTACCCAACTTGAGAAAAATATTTTTACATTGTGTATCAGGGTCATGATCCAAACTCCTTGATTGATTATCATTATTGGATGGGCCTAGCCCAAAAACTGCCAGGTCATCCATATCCAAAGCAAGACCTCAGATTAATGGAACCAAAGCCATATTGCATAACAATGGCACAATGTAAAAGGAAAGAAAAGGGAACAGTTAAACCCACCAACAATAATAACAACACAAGAGCCCTTAAATTAGGGTGTTCAAAACAGACTAGAAAAAAAATATATATAAATGAATATATATATATATATATATATATATATATATATATATATATATATATATATATGAAGAGGTTAGTCACAAACCGGGTCCCAAATAAATGAAAAGGTAGCTATAGTGTATCAATCATATGTACCATATAGATAAAAAATTGAGTTCATTGGTGTGAATTATAAGTGATTAGAAAACAACAGTCATTGGCTCTGACTCAAAAGGAAACCTACCGATCAAAACACAATAGTGTTACAATAGCTAGCCCTTGTGGTAATATTTTAGTATTCATTCACCACTGAACCAAAAAATCCGCAATACTGCGTATCACTGCCATCAAAATAAAAAACTAAGACATAAACCATATATAATCGAACCAGAATTAATTCAATAACTTTAGATATGGAAACAGACATTCATTAATTCCAAATCAGAGGAATGACTTCCCATCAGTTTGAAATAGTGATACTGTAGCTAGCCCTTGTGGTGATGCTAAAAACATTCATCTTCCCTTAAAACCAAATGACCACAATGCTACGTACCACTACAATCAAAAGCCACGAACTGGGGAAAAAAAAAAACAAGAAAAAACACACACACCCAAAAACGCAACCTGAAAAGTATTAAAAAAAATTTCTTGGCATTAATGGTTTTTAGCGACCATTGATTTTTAACCTGCAACTGCCTTATTTAACTGCTGACACGCCATTCTTAACACTAGAATCTAAGCAACCATTGATTTAGCAGTAAACTGCCTAACGGTGTCTTTTTTACCTCCAAAACCTTAGCAACCATTTATTTTGCAACCTGCAATTGCATAAGTGTCTTTTACCTGCAGGCATGTCATTTTGTCTTAGAACCGTAGCAACCATTGCCTTTTAAACTTCCTACTGTATAATCATTGTCTTTTTTTCCACCCAACTAAGTCAGAATATTATTGTCTGCTGTTTTAGCAACATAGTCTCAGCATTATTATAGGTATTGCTTTTGCTGACATGTATTTATATATTGCTATCCCTAAGGCCTGCCTCAACTGACTGTCTTTGTGTTTAATTGAATGTAATAACTGTATCTAGCTGTAGCTGCTGCTTTGGATAATTCTCCTACCTAGGAATATTGTTTTATTCATTGCTATTTGACCACAAAAACTGTCTCTGACTACTTTAAGCAAGTGTTGTTTTGCTTAACACCTGTAATCCTGTTACCTATCTATTGTTTGCATGTTGAATTGTTGTATGAAGTTTATCATAACTTGTGGATCTTCTACTGCACAACTGTTTCAATCTTTCATTTATCCTACCTCTCTTCTACCTTATTCTGTCTCCCTCAGTCTACACTTCTGTCCCTTCTCCCTTTCTCTCCTCCCCCCACTCCACACTGTATAATTCCCTCCTCTACTCTGCATTCACTTCTTCCTGCACTCTCCTTCTTCCTATTTTCCCCCTACCCCCATTTTTTTAACTTGTTTTTTTTTCTCACTCTCCTTTTCAGCTGCTCCCCAGAGTGTTTCCCCCTTCTTCACTGCCAGACAGGATATCCCTCCTTTCAAAGAGAAGATGCCCATGGACAATCTGCTTGAGTTATATTAATTTTCTGGGACCCTATCTCCCTTGCTAAGGAGACTCCGTGTATGTAATCTGTCTTACATATGTTTTTTTCTAGCATCTACCTAACCTTGAGCAGCATTCTACCTCAGTGCGCGTGAAAGTAGCCTACCACTGGTTACTGCACAACCCCCCCCCTTGGTTTACAGTCTACTCCCCGCAATACCTCTATCTAATCTCTGTAAACCTAACATCTCTGTGGAACCTCTTCTCCTCTGAGTGCACCTACCTCCTGTTTCCACTAGGTGGAAGCATACTCCTGATAAAAAGAACAGCAATAATCCCTTCTCCCTGCTCCACTAACTTTCTCTGCCTAAAAAGTGTCTCTGCCCTACACTAAAGAATCAGTACTTTACCTCCCCACACTTATGCACATTCTTTTAGAGAGTTTTTCACTAGCCAAACATAAAATTCTAGTTAACTGTAAAACAAAGTTTATAACCATATAACTGCACCCCTGCAGTAGTTTTCCTTCTCCAGCCTCAGGTCACTGATTGTTTTTCTGGCCTTCCCGCCTTCTTGGCTCTTCCCGCTCTGTTCGCCCTGCGGGCTCACTCCGCTCCTCTACCCTGCCCCCAATTCCCACCCACCCCCAGTGGTTCTACATTTATCCCCCTCCTAATAGTCCCTCCCTCTCCACCAACCAATCCTGATACACCTTTCCCCCTCCCCTTCCTCTAACCTACCTACCTCTCACTACCACTCCCCCCACACTCCTAATATCACATCACCCTCTTTTCTATAACTTCTAACTGACTCCAACTACCATGCTCACCCTTCCTCCCAAGGTCCTTATCCTCTCATCCTTCCCCTTCCTTCTATTATCTCTATACCAAATCATCTGCTATACTGACTTCCATTTACTCTGTCCTCCTTTTACTCCCCAGCACCACCTTACTTCCCATTACCACAACATCTCAGCTTCTTTAGTTCACTCCCACCCTATCCTTCTCTTAAAAGTAAAACTTTTTCCAATCTCAAATAATAACTTCAAACATAAACCAAATCACTACCAGCCTCTTCTATCAAAATACAAAACTAATAAACACATCCCCATCACACTTACCTTTACATAGCTGGCGATATTCACCCCAATCCAGGTCCAAACTTCTCTCATACAAATCTCCCATGCACCAACAACAAATCCTCTAACAAAAACCTCAAGTTCCTCACTATCAACGCCCAAAGCTTAAAAAATAAATTAACCCTCTTCCATGCCTGGCTCAATCACAACTCTCCTGACATAGCAGCTATCTCTGAAACCTGGCTAAAACCTCACATTAATGACTCTGAATTCCTACCTCCAGGATTTCATTTTCTCCGATCTGACTTACCTAATAGAAGAGGTGGTGGTGTTGCTCTAATTTATGCCAACCTCTTGTCCATTACTCCTTATCCTAACCCCATCCCTTCTTTCAATAACACTGAAGTAATTGGCATACTAAAAATAAACAACCATAAAAGCATCTCCATTATTTGCCTCTATATTCCTCCTGGTAACAATACCAATACATTGGAAGACATCCTCTCCTGGACCTCCTCCAATATTAAACTAGAAACCTTCATTTTGGGAGATGTAAATATTGACTGGGGAAAAAATCATTAACCCTAATCCCACGATAACAATCAAATCTATTCAACTTCACTCAACTTACCAACTCAATTACTAGACCTAACAAAACTAATCCCCCTGGCACCATACTCTACTGGATCCTAGTATCTCATCCAAACAAAGTTATACAATCTGGTGTCACTCCTGACCCATTAGGAGACCACCTCCCTGCCTTCTCCATTCGGGCTACTCCCACCTCCCCACACTCTCACCACTACATTCATACTTGTAACCTATCTAGCTTTAACCCTACTTCTTTCTCTGACTCTCTTAAGCTAACTAACTGGAACCCCTTAAAAACTCTACCATTAGATGAAGCCATTGACAATTTCAATTCAACATTCATAACTGTCCTTAACTCCCTAGCTCCTATAAGAACAAAAAGAGTTAAAACAAAAACCACCCCTTGGCTCACCAATGATACAAAAAAAGATTATGCTACAAAGGGATAAGACCTGGAAAGCCTATCTTAAACACAAGCAGCCTGAAATCTTCCTAAAGTATAAGCAGTTGAGAAACATTGCCAAAAAACAAGTCATTAGAGATAAAAAGTCTTACTACATCAAACTACAAGAAAACCACACAAGAAATCCCAAACAATTCTGGAATGCTATTAATTCCCCCCTTAGGCCAGGTACAAAAAACAATCCCTGTCCTGATACCAGCAAATCTGACCTTGAAATTGCCTCCCTATTCAATTCCTTCTTCACCTCTTCCATCGCTGAGCTAACCAAGATTTTCACCAACAATAACCCTCCTCCTATCTTTCCTCAATCTTCCATTCCCTTCTCTCTCCCCCTTTTCGAACTCTAACCTGTATCTACCGACCTAATAAAGAAACTTCTCTATAAACTAAAGCCTTGCTGCAATGCCCCTGACAGCATTCCATCATCCTTCCTCAAAATAGCTTCTGATGCTATTGCTCTACCTGTCAGCATCCTAATTAATAGGTCTTTACTTGAATCCTATGTACCTAAACTATGGTGCACTGCTTTCATTCTTCCTCTCTACAAGGGTGGCATAAATTGTAATGTCTCCAATTTCTGCCCCATAGCCATCCTCTCCCCTATCTCCAAAATCCTTGAAAAATGCATCCACTTGCAGCTCTTGCCATTCCTTACCAAAGACCAACTACTCTCTCCTACCCAACACCAACTACTCTCTCCTACCCAACACAGTTTCTGCCCAGGACACAGTACTAACACCACCCTTCTGTCCTTCTTGCACACTGTCAATTCAGCACATGACTCCGGTAATATAGTATCCTGTGTTCTACTAGACTTATCCAAATCTTTTGACACCATCTCTCATACCCACCTTCTAAACCACCTCTCTAATCTCAACCTCTGCCAAAAAACTCTTTCCTGGTTCTCCAGCTACCTTTCAAACGGGTCCCAAGCTGTGAAATGGGGCCAAGCCACCTCTACTTTCCTACCCCTACTGGAGTACCCCAAGGTTCCATACTCGGCCCGTTACTATTCAATATCTTTATTAATGACTTCCACAAAGCCACTCCTAACACCAAAATTGTGCAATACGCTGACTATTCCACTTTGATCTGCCGTGCCTCTAACCTAACAGAGCTCCAAGCCCTAACACAAAGTGCCTTCTCAACCACAGAAAACTGGATGCTCCAAAATCATCTCTCTCTAAATGCAAACAAAACCAAAATCCTCCTTTTTTCCCCCCCTCTAAATCCTCCTTTTTTCCCCCCTCTAAATCCTCCTCTCTTGATCAAAACTAATTTCAAATTACCAGCCTTAACAACTCCACTATCGAGATTGTACCCTCCACCAAACTTCTTGCTGTTACAAGTGATGACCAACTAAAATTTAATACTCATATTCAGCTAAACATCAAAAACACACACACACAAAACTTGGCTTACTGTATAGAAACAACCACTTCCTCTCTCCTCCCACCAGACTAACTCTTGCCTCTACCTACCTCCTTCCCTCCCTACTGTATGGTGCTCCCCTGCTCACTAATTTATCATCCACACTTACCTCCAAATTGCAACAATGTCACAACAAAATCTCCAGATTTGCCACAAATGCCAAATCCTCCTCTCATCACTGCACCTCCCTTCACTCTCTAAACTGGCTTGAACTCCCCAATCAACTTGACTTTCTCCAACTCACCACAGCCCACAAATTATTGTTCCATCCTAACTCACCACAGCCCACAAATTATTGTTCCATCCTAACTGCCCTGCTCTTTCCAATATTCTACAACCTTATATCCCCCTTAGATCTTCTCACCAAAACCTGATCACCATACAAAAACCCAAGAGCCCAGGAGGTCAGCTTCTCTTATTCTTTACCCTAGCTAAAAATGGAATGCCCTGCCCTGCCCTCCCCTCCACACTAAGGGCATGTACCAACCTTAATAACTTCAAACCCCAACTTCATTCCTACTGCTATCTAAACAGGAAATGCAACTGCACTCTTCAGCCTATACCTCTCAAGCTATCTTCCCCCTTCTCTAGGCTAACCTCTTTACCTTCCTAACCTCTTTTAAATATACTTAGCATAGGTAACTAAATAGTAAAATCTTGATTTTTATGCTATAAGCCTGTTTTTTTTTTCTTCCTGAACAAAATAGAAACTGTTAATGTTTATTCTTTTTGTAGCAACCTGTTATTTGTAATGCAAACTGTCTTTGAATTTTCATGTAATTAAACTGTTGTTTCCTGTTGGAGCTTTTCTCCCCGGGCCTCCACTGAAAACGGGCCCCAAAGCCCAGTGGACCTCCCCAGTAATCAAACTGAAATAAATAAATAATGGCTGACACAACAAAAATACAGAAACCATACATATATATGGGACTGGAAGAATGTGTCTAAACCCTTAAACCAGTAAATGGTATGTAAATGAATACTTGTGTCGGCTATTGTGAAATGGAATAACAGTTCCTAAATAGCTAAATTAAAAAGATGTGCAACATGGGCCCATTCAAGATAAAAATGAATAACCTGTCCCAAAAATGTGGTATATGTAGAACTGACCCCCAATTAACACAGACCAATTGGTAAGCCCAAATCTATCCAAGGAAAACCGAGCTATTTGACTCAAACATGTACATGAAATAGCCTAATAAGCATAACATATACTCATGGGCATCATAAATAGCTCAACACATTTAAAATCAAAATCTTCAACTTAGAAAGCTTATTTGGAATGTAACCTGTCCATATAATAAACTGACATACAATGTCAATATATATCAGGAGAATGACACCCAAAAAAACGTACATACTAAATTCATACAGGGCCTACAAACATATGTAATGAAAAAAATGACGGATATACTTAATAATATCCATATACGTCCAGAAAGGCTTCAAACCAATGTCCCTTTCTTGTAAACTATACAATGGCAAAGTCAGCTGCAGCAATCCTGTTTGTAAAGATTTTCTTTATAAAAACACAACCATGAATGTCTGCATATTAGGCCGTCCAACATCTTGCAAAAATCCCAATGCAGGGTGTGATGAAAAAATCTTCGATACAGAAGAAGTGAAGCACAAAATCCACTTAACGACCCTAAAATGTCCAGACCAGCTAAGGAAAACCATCTAAGTGATGTTGACCAAAACTCAAATGCCGGTCAATAAAGGTAGTTCGGATATAATATAAACAAACATTTATGTAGTTTCAAATCGGGGATGAACTAAAAAAATATAACAGTCTTGTTAATCATCTAACAACCTTGAAACAATGTTGATTTCCACAGACCAGGTGAAAGAATCCACCGATATAAAAACCACTAATGAACAGATGCTCCACAACCATGAAGGGAAACCACCAAACGCCAACAGCAACAGAGAGAAGAGACAACCAAATGATTGTGTGTTGCAAGTATGGCTACTGCATGGCTCAGAAAGTCCCAAGTACAAATCACAAAAAGAGCCAGAAAAAATGTGTAAATTCCTATTTTAATCAGATAAAACCAAGTGATGTTGCATGACCAAGGTAGAGGGAAATAAAAACCCTACTACCTGCCCCAAACCAGTTTTGGCCGTAATAGCCTTCTTCAGTGAGAAGAAAACATAACATACATACATTTATACACCATGTGACTGTCATTGGTCCATCATAAATGATCATTAAGTCCAGGTGGAAACAAAGCTCCTAGCTTAATAATCCATTTATGTTCTTTAAAATCAAGTATATTGTGCCATCCTGATTTTGTCCCTGCATTTCCCAACAGGCTAACATTCTTAAAGATTTGCATTGTAACCTTAGGGAATTTCAGTATTCCTATAACAACCTTTCTAAGGATGAAGAACAATGTATTGAGAGTTTGAGGAACAATAAGGAGATTGTCATTATACCAGCAGATAAGAGTGGAGCGATAATGGTTCAGGATTGGATAAGGCTGAAGCTTTGAGGCAACTTAGTGACAATAAATATTACATGGCCATGCCCTTGGATCCAACTCATCACTTAAGACCAAAATTGATTCTTTTTTGAGTAAGGCCAGGGAAGAGGGCATTATCACCAACTCGGATAGGCATCAACTTACAGTTTTATCCCCGAGTAAGCAATATTTCTATTACCCAAAATACACAAGGACACTAGATGTCCTCCTGGTAGACCTATAGTATCAAGGTGGGGATCCATCACTGAACCACTTTCTGAATATTTAACACACTACTTAAAACCACTACTATCTAGGTCCCGAATTCAGGATACTACATCATTTCCTGACATATCAGACAATGCAATTCGAACCACATTGGTTAATGTGCACCTTGGATGTTACATCTCTCTATATGAATATCCCACATTGGGCGGGTTTACTGGCCTTGGAATTTTGGCTGGGGAGATCAGGACTATACCAACCAGGTTTCAACACATTTTTAGTGTGTCTGGCTGAGCATGTCCTTACTAGTAATGTATTTTATTTTCAGGACCAATGCTTTTGGCAGGTCAAAGGTACAGCAATGGGTGCATCTTTTGCACTCATCTATGCAGACCTGTTTATGGCCTATATTGAGGAGGAATTTATCTATGACTCTAGTCATAATTTATATATTGAGGAAATAGATATTTGGCGGTGATATCTTGATGATTGTTTGGTGGTCGGATGACACTGCATGAGTTCATTGGTTATCTTGATAACAAATGGGGAATTGAATTCAAAGTGAACTTCCATAGGTCAAAGATTGTTTTTCTTGATGTTGAAGTCCATAGGAACCCCGATGATACCTTAGCTACACGGCACTATAGGAAATTTCCCGAATATAATTCATTTTTGCATGCCACCAGCTTCCACCCCCCAACATATCATCCGGAATATCCCCAAATCTCAGTTCCTCCAGGTCAAAAGGATCTGCTCCAGCCAGAACTCCTATGAGGATACCAGGGATGATTTAACACAACGATTTCATGAGAGGCTACAAACCTGGGGTAGTTAGTACTGCTTGTCATTGGACTTCTACCTAAAACAGAACCAAACTTCTCCAATATAAGGAGAAACCTAAGGGCATTTCTAGTCAACTGGTCCATTTAGTGAACACACATGGACATAACACACAGGGGTTCATGAACATCATTAACAGACACTGAAACATACTTTTGGCCAAGGACAGATTACACCCATTTCTGGGTAATAGATGTTCCTTTTCCTTTAGGAGAGGATGTACATTAGACTCCCTCTTTAGTCATTATAAGAAGGTGGCACCTGGTCCATTGGTCTCCATTCAATGTACACTTACAGGTGATCCACTAATAGGATGTATGCCTTTTGGACATTGTACTCATTGCTCTAAGGTTATTAAAACAAAGGAATTCAGTAGCCGGAATACCTCTGTGGTTTTTGACATTAATTTCTGGGCTAATTGCAGTACAGAGTGGGTAATCTACTTAGCTACATGTTCATGCTCCTCATTTTATGTGGGACAAACATCTAGACCTTTTCATCTCAGAATTGGGGAGCATCTTAGTGATATTAAAAACAAATGTTCTACATATGCTTTGTATAAACACAATACTGCATTTTTTTCATTTTATTGTTATTGATTGTATTGTTGGGAAATGCAGGGACAAATCAGGATGGCACAATATACTTGATTTTAAAGAACGTAAATGGATTATTAAGCTAGGAGCTTTGTTTCCACCTGGACTTAATGATCATTTATGATGGACCAATGAACAGTCACATGGTGTATATATAAAAGTATGTATGTTATGTTGTTTTCTCACTGAAAAAGGCTATTACGTCCAAAACCGGTTTGGGGCAGGTAGTAGGGTTTATACTTCCCTCTACCTTGGTCATGCAACATCATTTGGTTTTATCTGATTAAAACAGGGAATTTACACCTTTTTGCTGGCTGTTTTTGTGATTTGTACTTGGGACTTTCTGAGCCATGCAGTAGCTGTATGTGCAACACACAGTCATTTGGTTTACTTTTCAAGAACCCTACTGCGGATCCAGAAACCATTTCCCAAGGTCCAAAAGGCATTAAGGCTAGTACTGCCAAGAATCCTACCCCTTCTGACAGGGATTCTAGTGCTTTAGACAAATGGGGTAAGAAGGTATACACCTCTGCTACTCTGGCTATTAGGGCTTTAAATTACCAGTTTCATATGTTAAAGTATCAGCAGCATATTATGGGACTACTTAAACAGAAAATGATGTTGATTCCTGACTGTACAGAACACAAAGATTTACAAGAGTTAATGCATTCTGCTAACCAAGTTGGTAAACATACTTTGCAGTGTGGTTTTGATGCTTTAGAAGCAATCTTGTAGGGCTGCTGTCACTGGGTCTGTTCTTAGAAGGCATACTTGGCTTAAGGAACAAAACTTACCAGATCATGTCAAAGCAAAATTACTGGATGCTCCCTTAATCCAAGAGCACCTATTTGGCAATAAAGCAGAAGTATCTCTCAAAACGATACAGGAGAAAGCTAAATCTATGCAAACTGTTAAAGATTTCTTACAAGTACAACAACCTAGATTCAGTAGGCATTGGCCTTCAAAAAGCTAGTCCTTTCCAGTCCCAACCCAGGGGCAGCAGACCCCCAAGACTTCAGTCTCAGGTTATGCACAGATTTAAGCAGTGGAGTGCTCCCATGTCCAAAACGGGGAGTAGTAAGCCAACCCCCTATGGTAAACTTGCACAATGACTTATCCTTAACTCCCTCAAGCCTTGCTCAAGTACTTGCACTTTAGGAGGAAAACTTGCCCTGCATGCAAAAGACTGGGAATACATTACCCAAGACAAATGGGCTTTAAACATTGTTTCCCTAGGATACAGATTCCACTTCCAACCCTAAGTGGATAGCCAGACCTCCCCCCAAACCAGTGGGCGGAAGCCCAAAAGCAAGTACTTTTTCTCCTCAGCATCAAGGCTATTCAACCTGTCCCAGCGGAACAAAGGGGACAAGGCTTTTATTCAAGACTGTTCCTGGTTCCCAGAAAAGAAAACTCTTGGCATCCTATCCTGGATTTATCTATTTTCAACACCTTTCTAGTGGTTCCAAAATTCAAAATGCTCTCTCTCCAACAGCTGCTTCCTATGCTAGCCAAGGATGCCTGGCTGGCAACCCTAGACTTAAAAGAAGTTTACCGGCACATCCCCATAAGGGAATCTTGCAGGAAATACCTTTGCTTCAGGGCAGGCTCTCTGCACCTCCCTTTGGCTTATCTACTGCGTCCAGGGTATTCACAAAGTGCCTAGCTCCAGCCATTCCTTTTTGCAGGCAGAGAAGTATTCAGATTTACCCATACTTGGATGATTGCCTGATTCAGGTGGAAAGTCAGGACTTGCTAATATAGCACCTAGCATTTGTAAAGAGACTTCTAACTTCACTGGGGTACACCATCAATGAAAAGAAATCACACCTAGTACCCTGCCAACAGATTGTATTCCTGGGAGCAAGCTTGAGCACATCTTCCCAGATGGCATTCCTCACTCCAGAGAAACAAATTTATTTGACAATTTACTTCAACCTACTGTCCACAAAAACCCAGCTATTTGCAAGGAAAATACTGCAAGCTCTGGGGTTCATGACCTCTTGCATTCTGTTAATTCCATATGCAAGACTGCATATGAGGAAACTTCAGTGGTATCTAAAAGGTCTATGGTGTCAACATTCTCAGGATCTGGAAACAGTAATTCCTATCATTCCGTGTCTAAGGGCAGAGTTCCTTTGGTGGTCTGAGGCCTGCAACCACAACAAGGAACTCTCACTCTAACCCCTGCCGCCAAAATCCTAACAACAGACGCATCATACTATGCTTGGGGGGCTCACATGGCAGGGCAGTGCATTCAGGGCAAATGGAACCCAAAGCATATGCATCTGCATATCAATCAAAAAGAAATGTTAGCTGTGCAGAATGCTCTGACAGCCTTCAAAGGCCTTATTCTTCCAGGACAACTATTGGTAAAGACAACACCACAGTTATGTGGTACATAAACAAGCAGAGAGGAACACATTCCTACCCATTCTGCAGACTAGCCATGGCTCTGTGGAACACAGCCTTGAGCAACTAAGTGCACCTACAAGCCCAGTTCCTGCCAGGCAAACTAAATTCACTGGCAGACGACTTACGCAGATATCTCATGGACCCACATGAATAAAAACTGGAACCCAACATATTCAAGCTTTTGGGGAACAGATGGGTGACACCCGAGGTGGACCTGTTTGCTTCCCCTCAGAACTATCAGTTGAACCAATACTGCACCAAAACTCCCCACAGCCAAGCTTGGCAGGTGGATGCCCTGTCCTTTTCCTGGGAAAGCCTCTCAGTCTATGCCTTTCCCCCTCTGCCTCTCCTCTTGAAGGTTCCACTAAAGATCAAACAGGACAAGCCTGATTGCACCAGACTGGCCACTCCAGCACTGGTATCCTCTTTTGCGCAGTCTGACAGTGCTACAACCATGGCACCTGCCTCAGACCCCTTCCCTGCTGTCCCAGCAGGGGGGGCCAAATTCTGCACCCTCAGATTTAGACCCTGAACCTTGCAGTCTGGCTAATCCCCTGAACTCACCTCTAGCAACCCTCAGTAAGCAGGTGCTGGATGTCATTCTTGAGGCAAGGAGTCCTAGTACTAGAAAATCCTTTTCAGAAAAGTGGAAAAGATACTGTTCCTGGAGTCGGTCTCAAAGGATGGGCACAACTGTGCCCAACTTACCTCATATACTAGATTACTCAACAGAAATGCTTCTAAGGGCCTATCCTTCTCTTCAATTAAGATTCATGCCTCTGCCATCTCGGCGCATTATAATACTGAGTCACCCCTCTTCTCTCATCCTCTTGTAAAACAGTTCCTTAGAGAGGCCAAAAAACTAAGACCCCCCAGGAGAGCTCCCACTCCAGCCTGGGACCTTAACTTTGTATTGGAAAAACGTACACTTCCCCCCTTTGAACTGGCTACTACAGCAGAGTTGAAATTCCTGTCATGGAAAACAGCTTTACTTATAGCCATCACTTCAGCAAGAATAATGTCTGAACTGCAGGCCCTTATGGCGGTGGAACCCTTCATTATCTTCCATGCGGACAGGGTTTCCCTCAGGACTAACCCATCTTTTTATCCCCAAGGTGGTATCTAGTGTGGCTCTAAACCAGTCCATTCATTTGCCTACTTTTTTCCCTAATCCTCAAAATAAAGGGGAAAGGATACTGCATTCTCAAGACGTGCACAGATAGCTTTGATTCTATTTGGACAGGACTAAGCCTCTCAGAAAATCTGACCAGCTGCTAGTCAGCTTTGCTGCAGGGAAGGCCATTTCAAAGCAAACTATATCTAAATGGATTGCACACTGCACCATTTCTGCTACAAGCACCATGGAAAACCTACCCCAGAGGGGATAAGAACACATTCCACTAGGGCTACATCTACTTCTACTGCATTTCTGAGAGGAGTGCCTACCAGGGACATCCTGAAAGCTGCAACCTGGAGCTCTGTACACACTTTCACCAAGCATTACCACTTGCCTGTCTTTTCTAAATCCAGAGCTGGATTTGCCACAGCAGTCTTACAGGGCCTGATTACCAGTCCTAATGCTTCTTAATCTACATCCACCCTTCCTTAGCTTTGGGAATCAACCCAAATGTGATGACTGCAACAATGAAACACGAAGAACATAGTACAGTTGTGTACACTTACCATAAATGTAGATGTTAGAGTGTATTCACTGTTGCAGTCCTGGTTACACTCCCTCCAGCCCACTGATTGTATTTGCTTTCACCTATCCTTTTTGGTTTGGCATATCTTATACTATGTGTATTTGCTTTTTCTTGGGGGTGTTCCACACCATATAATTGCTTTCTATTTTGGGGGCACCTGACATCTGGGGCAAGAAAAACTGATGTAATGGCGTCGGCTGCATGTTTTATACCCCTGACGTCATGGAAGAAGCAACAGCATCCGACACAGGAATCCCAAGACACTGGTATTCAGGCCGGCTGAGGGCTACCTGCAGGCAGAAAACCCAGATGTGATGACTGCAACAGTGAATACACTCAAACATCTACATTTATGGTAAGTGTATAAAACTGTACTTTTTCTTTGGAAATGAAAGCTGTTGACATTACACGGTTTCAAACAGTAGCATTTAAGAAGAGTTGTTATGAAGTAGTAACATTTGTTTTTGTAGAGACAGTGGAAAATGAACGCCTTTATTAAATTGTCACTTAAGGCATAAACATACATTAACAGAAAAAATATCACGTTTTTCCATTAACATACATTGTACATCACATTTCTCTCTCATAATTATCAGTCCATTATAAAAAATTACTGAATTCCTGCCTTTCCTTAAATCTCAGTCACCCTCATAAACAATGTTATGTTGTCCTCTCACCTTCATTCTTACTGGTTGGGTCTAGAGCCAATCCTCGGCTCTGACTCGGCCGCATACCAGACCTCAAGAACTTCTACTGGCTTGAGGCTACAACCTATCCCAGGATGCCTAGCGGCTGTTCACCAGATCTTGTTTGCCGCTTGAAACATTGAGATGGTCTTCGCTGGCTCAGGCTAGTTATTACTTTTATTATACATTTTTCTCTATATCTTTGACAAAAACTGTTTTATTAGAGTCTATTGATACCTTCCCTTACTAAGTGTTCTCATGTGTGTTTTCATTACTTGGGTGTGTCTTCGGCTGTTTCTCTTTAGGGCCCTTTCCTTCTTCTATCCCCTTAGAGAATCCATTTAATTTAGAGGATTCTTTCTCTTTAGCCCATTTTTTTTCTTGCAGGGCTTCTTCCCCTTTCCTTAGAAATCACTGTTTAAATTAGAGGCATCTCCTCAGGTTGGAGGAGACTGTCGTTTAACTGACTTGTCCTCCTCCCACCTTTTCTCTCCTAGTTTAAAAAAAAAACCCTCTCATCTTTGCTTTAGTATTGTTATTCTTATTGTTGTTGTTAGTAGTTGGTCTCCCTCATCTTTTATAATGTCTAAAGAATCGAGACAATCTGGTTTGAAAAGTGCGTTTCCTGCACCCAGAAAATGTCTCTAATGGACGGACATACAAGTTGTGGGTATTGTTTAGGAGCAGTCCACCTGCAGGATTCTTGCTCCATTTCTCATGGTTTTAGTGCAAGGGTCCTACAGGAAAAACAAAAACTCATTTTAAGAGGTTTGTTAAAAAGCCCTTTTGAAGAAGGTAATCAGGCCTCTACATCGGACAAGCCAATAAAGGCAGCTTCGTCTGCTCCAGTGTCTGAGCAGTCACGCAGTCAAAAGGAACAAGTTTCTTCGGAGTTGAAGGTTATCAGTTCTGACAAACCTGGCCTTCCATCGGTTCCATCCAAGTCCTCGCAATTCCATCGGTTCCATCCAAGTCCTCGCAACCATTGCGGAGCCAAAAAAGGAGTCGGTCACAGTCATTGGAACCAATACATTCAGTGCTGCAATCTCCCTTACTACAGTCTGCAGTCTGCAGCAGGTAGTCACAGGTCATCGACCCATTCCTTTCGGTCCTCCAGAAGTTTATCGGACGATGACATGGAGCAGGTGGTAAAGAGGTTGCTGTGGATGCAGGCCCTGGCACAAATTCTTTTGAGACAAGCCCATTGGAAGCTGGAGCCAACCACTGTATCTCAGGTGCCATCTATTCCTCTTCCGAATCTGATGAGTTTGGAGCCAGTGTGTCAGGATGTCATTGTGCTGGTACTGGCGGAGCCAATAATAACCCACAATATCTCGGCACCGATGTCTGCTCCAGTCTCATTGATGCTGTCTTCAACTGAGGGATCTGGGAGCTGGTACTCCCTGGTCAGCTCCGGGGGGGGGGGAGTTGAGTCGGACCCTTGCTATAACCAACTCTCCCACTCGGTGCTTTGGCACAGGTGAGTTTGGCACCCACATCAGCTTCGGGGCCACCCTCCTCGGTGCCGAGATTTTCCAGTCCCTCGGCCCAGGATCGTGGTGCCTTCGAGGTGATGAGTGTGCTATCCACTGAGTCTGTGCCACCTTCGGCTCCAGCCACTCTTCCCCCTAAAGGGCCAGCATCTACTGCTTCATAATCCCTCCATCAGCTCCAGAGTAGACGGTCATGCCCCAGGAAACCCCAATGGGTGGAACCTCCTCATCCGACACCTCCCCGGAACATCCCCCCGAGGAAGTCCCTTAGAAGAGACAGTGTAAGAGGAACCACATAGACTCCACTGAGTCTGTCACTTCTGATACTGACTTAGAGGATTTAGAAGGGTCCCCACAGTCACCCTCTGAGGATGTCTCTTTTTCAGACATCTTCTGCAAGAACCACAAGACCAGCCAGAAGATAAAATAAGAACGATTTAATATTCCAAAATACTTGGTCACAATAAACAGTAAGCGCTTTCATCCAAATCAGACTTCCTCAGACTGAATAATGTGTATAAAAACAGTGTACCTTAAATACTATCTGAAAAACACATGACATTCTGTTAATGATGTGACTTCCTTCTTTTGAGATGGAGCTGATTTTGTTGCCTATCATTAAGGCCAGGTGGATAGCAAGCATTCAATTTGACCTGCCATAAATATTCTTTCCAACTCAACTCATCTTCTGCATCAAATCTGTTAGTAACATTTGTTACTTCATCCAACAAATTTAAAATCTACATGGCATCTTGTGTTATTTTTATAATGTTTACTAAGTGCATTTTTGTCATCTTTTGTAAGGACAGCATATTTATGCTCATATATTTGTCTATTGAGTTGTCTTGTAGTACACCCCACATAGGAATCACAGCACATGCATAATACTAAATAAACAATAAACTTAGATTTGCAATTATATCTTCCTTCTATTTTGATGGTGTATCCACCCACTTTTAGCTCAATGATGTCTGTTATTAAAAAACTACACATGTTGCAATTAAAACATTTATACATTCCTGGATTGAGAGTACAAGTTCCTAAAATAAGTAGAATGTTTGGTCAGCCCAAAATTCATAAATATTTAGATAATCCGCTGATGCACCCTATTGTAAGTAGTGGTGGAAGCAAGACAGAAACCTTGGCCATTTTTGTAGATAAACATTTGCAACCCATGGTATTAGCCAATGAAACATATATTTGAGATTCATTTGATTTTAAAAATAAAATCAAGGAGCTAAAAGTTAGGGATGATGATTATTTAGTTACCCTTGACATCAAGTCTCTGTAAATGGTCATTCCAAATATTGAAGGAATGGAAACAGTCAGATTTGAATTGATGAAGGCTCACAAACTTTCCTATGAGATGATCAACCTTGTGATGGAAATGCTTGATTTGATTTTGAGTTACAACTGTTTTGAATATAATAAAAATTTCTACAAACAAATCAATGGTGTAGCCATGGGTGCAGCTATGGCCCCTAGCTATGCAAACATTTTCATGCAAGGATGGGAAAGATGTCATATCTACGAAACTATGTATATGAAAAATATTTTGTTCTATAAACATTTTATTGATGATGTTTTTAATTTGGAGAGGGGATGGCATTCATTTGTTTCTTATTTGAATTAAGTAATTTCTTATTTGAAGTTCACCTCTAGCATGGACAGAGTATTAATTTTTTGGATTTAAATGTTTATAAGGAAGGAGAATGTCTTTGTATGTCTATATATAAAAAGGAGGTCCAAAATAATGCTTATTTGTATTATGATAGTTTGCACCCCAAAAAGACTAATAACATCATTAAAAGTCAGTTGAAAAGAATAGACTTGTTAACTGATAAAGAAACTGATTTTATAAAAGAAAGTGAGTGTCTTTGTGCTAAATTTGTTAATAGAGGATATCCACAAAAATTAGTGGTTGAAGTCCTAGTAGATTATTCAGAAATAATCATGTTGCTGCTAATGTTATAGCTACGTCTAGTGATTATGTCTTATCTATGCAGATAGAAAATAGTATAGATGCAACATCGATTAAAAGTATTATTATGTATAATTGAAACTGTTACAATCTGATGTAGAGATAGCTAGGGCTTTGGGTGAAAAAACGGTATTTGTGCAGAAGAAAGGTAAAAGCATCAAAAACATGTTTGAAGCCAAATCTAATTCCCCACTTATCTTAAAAAATAGTGTTACCAATCCAGGAATGTATAAATGTTTTAATTGCAACATGTGCAGTTTTTTAATGACAGACATAATTGAGCTAAAAGTAGTAGTAGTAAAATAGAAGGAAGATAGAATTGCAAATCTAAGTTTATTGTTTGTTTAGTATTATGCATGTGCTGTGATTCCTTCTATGTGGGGCGTACTACAAGACAACTCAATAGACTATAATATATGAACATAAATATGCTGTCCTTACAAAAGATGACAAAAATGCACTTAGTAAACATTATAAAAATAACACAAGATGTCATGTAGATTTTAAATTTGTTGTTACTAACAGATTTCATGCAGAAGATGAGTTGGGTTGGAAAGAATATTTATGGCAGGTCAAATTGAATGCTTGCTATCCACCTGGCCTTAATGATAGATCTGATTTTGTTGCCTGTTTATTGTGACTAAGTATTGTGGTTTTGGAGAAGAGATTACTGTTCCACTAAGGTGTGTTTTTTGTTTCTTTTTCAGACATCCTAGAGATCCTTTAGCAGAGGGGTGGCTGGAAATCCCTCTTCCCCTTCTGAGGCTGAGTCAGTATACCTGGAGGCATTTGGCTCTCACCCCTCCACCTCTTGGGTGTCTCCGCCCTTTGACCCGCTCCTGGGTGTTGTAAGTCAAAAGGTGTAGGACTCTCGGGAGTCAGTGGACCCTGTTCCCAGGAAGCCAAATAAATTCATTATGGCCCCAGAGGGATAGATAATACTTAACAAAGGGAGTTCCAGTAGATGCAATGGTGGTGGCAGTGGCCACAAAGGAGGAGTTAGCTGAAACTTCTGCATCTGTCCATCTGCTGAACAAGGAGTCTTGTACGATGGACAGATATGGGAAGTGTATGTTCTCATGAGTGGCCTTTACCCGAAGGTCGCTGAATTACTCATCATGTTTCATCCGACTTCAGAGGGATCACCTTAAAGAGCTAGGAGATACCCTACAAGGTGCTACAGCCCAGGGTTTATCGGATAAGATAAATTCCCAGCTTGCGACCTTAACCTCGATTACAAACTCCTCCATGTGCCTCATCTCCTACGCAGCCGATGGTGCGAGTAGGGCAGCAGGCACAGGAATAGCTCTTAGGAGACATTCCTGGATGCCCCTTTGTGAGTTTGCTGAACTCTTCAGATCTTCCTTTATTGACACCCCTTCTGATGACTCGTCCTTATTCGGACTGAAAGTAAGAGAGACTCTCACCAGTAGCCAACAAGATAGCAAGACACTATTTGCCATCGGAGTGCATTTTTCCCTCCTACCAGACCTTATCCTAAAAGTCAAAAGAGTGGAAAAATGTGGTTCCAGAAGTCCAAAGGAGCCTTGTCGGACACTTGTGATCTTTCCCCCGAGGCAGAGGGGGAATAACAATGGAAGACACCATCCATGCGGCAGAGGGGGTCCAGCATGACAGAGATACGTTCTCCGGTCGGCCATTCCAGCGCTCCTGAAAGGAAGCCCGGCTGTCCACCTCTGGAAGCAGTCAGGGGAAGACTATCACTTTACCTAGAAGCCTGGCTACAATTGACTGAAGACAAATTGGTACAGTCCATTATATCCAGGGGACACAACATTCCTTTCCACTGTCCACCTCGTCCGTCAAAGTCTATCCTAGACATTCCATCCAGTCAAAGGGATCGAGCAACCCTAGAAATTCAAAGGTTGATAGAAAAAAGTCATCCAAGAAGTCCACGCAGACCAGATCAGATCCGGAATTTACTCAAGATTCTTTTTAGTTCCAAAAAAGACAGGGGACTGTAGACCAATATTGGATCTTAGCAGACTAAACGAGTCTATAAAGAAAGCAAAGTTCCGGATGGTAACACAGCAGTCTATACTCCCTTTTCTGGGACAAGACAATTGGATGTGCTCTTTAGATCTTCAGGATGTGTACTACCACATAAAGATGGAGAGGCGCTCCAGAAGACTTTACCCTTCTGGCTGTGAGCCAGTCATTATCAGTTCTGAGCTCTGCTCTTTGGTCTCACTACAGCCCCCAGATTGTTTATCAAATGCATGGCAGTAGTCACAGCTCATCTGAGACGTCAAGGATTCCAGGTGTTTCCATATTTAGATGACTGGCTGCCAACTGACACCACCAAGCACCTACTAATCAGAGTGAGGGACGCCACCATCCATCTCTACTCAGACCTAGACATTACTATAAATACAGAAAAATCTGCCTTGTTGCCATCACAGCTTTATAGGTGCAGAATTAAACACAAATAACATGGTAGCAAAATTGACTTGAGGGAATACAAATGCTATGCAGTCAAGTATCTATCCTTCTGGAGAAGAAAAAGGTACAAGCAAAGTTCGTCCTCAAGGTCTTAGGCTCAATGGCAGCAGCAATAACACTAGTCCAACTGGCATGACTACACATGCAGATAATTACAGTGGCTACTCGTCACTCAATGGTCCATACAGGAGTTACCCATGTTTCACAAGATTCTCATTACAGAAGCCTGCAAGTGGGACCTACTATGGTGGCTTTAGTCCACTCAGGTAACGATGAGCAGACTGTTTGTACTTCCCCAACCTGTCGCTACAGTAACCATGGACACGTCCCAGATGGGAGGGGGCATTATCTGGGACAGACCAAGGGGGTTGGAAAGCTCATGAGTACCATTTGCACAACAATGTCCTAGAGATGAGGGCAGTGCTTCTGGTGTTGCAAGCATTTCAGAGTTATCTTCCCATGGGGACTATTGCAATTCAAACGGACAATATGTCGGTGGTATGGTACATCAACAAACATGGTGCAACCAAATCCTATACCCTATGTTGAGAGGCCCAGAGAGTTTGGCAATGGGCAATTTCTTCTCATTGCTTTCTGACGGCAATGCACATCCCGGGGAAATCCAGTATAATAGCAGATAGGCTAAGCAGAGCAATTTTCATGCCTCACGAGTGGTCCTTAAATCAGGAAGTTGCGAATCAATTTTTTCACAAATGGGGCCACCCTTGCTACAACCTTTTTGTCACTCTAATGCCAAATGCAGCAACTACTTTGCCCTCTTTTCCCATCCAGGAGAGTCACCGAGGGATGCACTCGTCCACGATTGGCCCCCAGGACGACTTTATGCTTTTTCCCCATTTCCATTGATTTTGAAGGTTATTCAGAAATCCAAGTCAATGAGTCACAGGTTAGTTCTCATTGCTCCTTACTGGCCTAGTCAGATATGGTTTACATTCCTTTGGCCCCACCTTTGGGAGGACCCGTGGATCCTGGACCCAGTGCCAGATCTTCTGATGCATCAGTCAGGAATGCGTCATTCCGCTCTTCCAAGCCTCAAGCTGACAGCTTGGTTACTCCACTTCCAATTTTAGCCAGGTTTCCAGAATTATCCCTGGCAGTACATCACATTCTGTTTTCCTCACACAAAAAAGATCACTAGGAAACTTTACGCAAGCAAATGGAGGAGGTTCTCTTGTTGGTCTGACAAAAACACACAGATCCCTTTACAGCCCCTATACCTGCAATTTTGGAATTTCTAACAGAAGTCTTTAATCAAGGGGCAGCGGCAGCCACTATATGAGTGCAATTAGCCGTCATATCAAATTATCATGTGGGAGACCTCGGATCCAATGTTATGTCCTATAGATTATGCAAACCTTTCCTCAAGGGTACTTTTTTATTAAGATCGCCCTTAAGAGAACCTCCTCCTCCCTGGTACCTAAATTTAGTATTACCATCCTTGATCTTTCCTCCTTTTGAACCAGCATCCTCTTGTTCACTAAAATTTTTATCTTGAAAAACCGCCTTTTTAACAGCAATTACTTCAGTTAGGAGAGTTTCAGAGTTGCAAGCTTTGTCTATCTGCCCTCCATATTTGATTTTCCACAAAGGTAGAGTTTCCCTCAGAACAAATCCTTCCTTCTTACCAAAAGTTTGTTCTGAAGCAAATTTAAACCAATCTATAGAATTGCTTGTGTTTTTTCCTAGCTATGACAAGAAGGCAGAAAATTAGCTTCACCAACTGGATGTGCATAGACAGTTGCGTTTTTACTTGCATAGGACCAAAGATTTCAGAAAGTCAGACCAGTTGTTTGTTTCCTATTCAGAAAATAGAAAAGGCATGGCAGTCTCAGAAGTTACTTTGTCCAAATAGCTTACCGAGACTAATACCTATGTCTATAATTCTCATAATAGAGAACCGCCAAGAAAAGTTAAAGGACATTCAACTAGACCGGTGTCTACTTCCATTGCCTTTCAATCTAGACTTCCATTAGATTCAATTTGTGCTGCTGCTACATGGGTTAATCCTCATACCTTTATCTCTCATTACAGAGTAGATGTGTTCTCCCAGAACAGGGCATCCTTTGGTTCCACTGTCCTGAAGAGTTTATTCCCTTGAGCCACCCAAGAAAAAGGTGCTGGGGACTCTGTCCCAACCAGGAAGAATAAAGGTGAGATAGGACAACATAACATAAAGAAGTCATGTCCTTACCATAACATTCCATGTTTGTTGTCCAGTATCTCGTCTTCATTCTTGCATCCCACCCATCCATTCCCCCTTCTGGAGGATCTTGAGGACTTTACAATTGGCAAATGTGGTCCGATTTCCTTCTTGCCTCTTTACCTTTATGACCAATTTATTTCAAAAAAACATTTTTTTCTGTATGTTAGGATACTCTAGGGAGAAGTTTCTCATCTGGGGAATAGCCACTAGGCATCCTGGGATAGGTTGTAGCCTTGAGCCAGTAGAAGTTCTCGAGCTTTTGTATGCAGCCGAGTCGGAGCCAAGGATTGGCTCCAGACCCAACCAGCAAGAATGAAGGTGAGATACTGGACAAAAAACATGGAATGTTTTGTGAGTACATAACTTATTTTTTTGCATGTGTTGTTCTCACAATTAGCATTTAATCCTATGTAATTTGCTCTTTCACTTTTCTAAAGATCATTCTTCCAGTTCATCTCATAATCAGTATTTCAAATACAGTTGGTTTAGACTTTAATTTCTGTTTTCTAGTACTTGTTTTTTTGGCAGCCAGCAGAGTTAAATGTAACAAGGCCTTACTTTATCAAGGGAGTTCAGATCATGTTTCCCAGCTCAAAAAAAATCATATCTGTAGTTAAGGCCATTTATTTCACCAGTATTTCTGGCAAAATATTCTGTAGGGAGCTTTTAAAATTTGCCAACTCACCACACTCCCAAAATACATGTTCAAAGGTACCTCTTATTTCCCATCACACCTCCAACATTTGCTATCTACCTGAGGATAAAAATCTTTGAAGTCTGCTTGGGATATAAAAATATCTATGCAAACACTTCCAAGCAAAGATCCTAAATCTTCAGGACTATGTTGCATACGCAAGAGCCATACATCCAGTTTTTCTCTCGTAAATTGTTTTTCCAGGCTCTTCCCAATCTTTTCTTACCTTATCTGATTGATTTTTATAATTATCGTGCAATATGCTGCATGCCCTAGTAATTATCCCCTTTTTAACAGCAACTTCTGTCCTAAACTAGACTGAAAACTCCACCAGAGCAGATCTTTCACTTAAGATTCCTCTATCCCTTTCTCTTTGCCTGTATTATATCAATCCCTGGTGGGTAGGCAGTCTCTAACATGCAGTCAAATTACCTAATCCCAGTCTTATTACTGTCCCCCTCTAGATATTTGCCTCCAATACCTTGGTTCCTTTGCCAGGTTTCTCCAAGAAATTCCAGCCCTCTCTTCCCTATTTTCTGTACCACTTCTTGCAGTCCCTGTTGGCAAAGTCTCCTTTTGACATTCTCGTGTTAACTTACTACTTAGTGTTTTCTTTTAATTTATGATAATATTCTGAATGGCTATTGTTCTTGAGGATCTGCATCCAAAATCCCACTACCTATTTCTTGAACTTCCCCCTTCATCATTATCCCTTTCCATTTTGAATTATAACTTTCTGCATGTGTTGCTTGTGAGCCTTAACTTAAGTTGCTCTAAAATATCCCTTCAAATAAGGTAATCCTGAATCATCTTGTGTTATTGGAAGGATCAACTTATCCTTATAGGTTCATAGGCTAATGACCCTAGGGCCTCGCCAAACCGTGTGAAAACCTGAGTACCCTTATTGACCATAGTTAGTCATTGTTAGCAGAGCGATTTTGTGATCAACACTGACCACCCCTGTCATGAGGGACGTAGGTGCCACCCTCCGGGGTGAATTTATGGTCACCCATCCAGTTGTCAGTGTTGCTCTTGAATAGGGTTATGGAGAAGCTCTGCTCCACATGGAGTGGGAGCTTATTCCAGAGGAGCAGCAATCACTGGGAGATGTATCTGTATCTCCAGTATGTTCTGTTAATGTTGCAGGCTAGGTTGAGATCCCTGGAGTGAGTTATTCTTGTCCCATTTGATATGCAGATGTGCAGCATTTCCATTAGGACAGGATCCAAGACTGCTCTGTAGGTCAGGCACAGGTCGCCGCTCAGCAGCCTGTATGATACAGAGTACAGTGACATGGCTTTCAGTCTTTCCATGTTTTGGAGGCCCTAGATTCTCTTGTTTAGAAACTTCTGTGGTCTGTCCAGTTGCTGTAAGTGTCTGGTGAGGTACATAGAGAAGGGAGCATTGTACTCAATTAGTGGTCTCATAAGGGTTGAGTACAGCGGAGCTATACCCTCCCTGGTCTTGGATAAAATGCTCTTATTTATGAGATGTGCAATTTAGAATGCTTTTCCTGCCACTGCAGACACATGGTGATTGAAGTTTAGATTGCCATCAACTGGAGGTCCCCAAATCTTGCACCACCCAAATCTCACACCACTGAGTTTGAGCTTAGAGGCATGCTATCCGTATCATAAGTTGCAGGAGCTGCTACTTTGCCAAGGGGGATAATGAAGCATTTTTTTTTTGCTTTAAGTTTTAGTCTGTGAGTTTGGCACCAATCATTTGTCCATGTCAGCCCTGTAAGTAATATGTTAACATCACTGGGGAACTCTATGATGATTGTGCCCAGTTTAGTCATCTGCAAAATTGATGAGCCACAGGCTGTCTACATTCGCCTGGACTTCAGAGAAATAGATTCCAAATAGTAGAGGGCCTAGCACAGATCCCTGTAGTACCCCATTGTTAAATGACCTATTGATGGATGTGGACTCCCCAACTTTGACAGTGTGCATTCTGTCAGTGAGCCAGTTGGCTGCCCATCTAGTAATGCATGTGTTAATCCCCAGATGGTCAAGTTTCTCTATGATACAGGAGTGCAGGTTTGTGTCAAAAGCCTTGGTTAAATCAAGATAGGCAGTATGTACTGTTTTGCCCTCATCCAGGGTTTTGATGTTCTCAAAGAAGTCCACTAGGTTTAATAAGCAAGATCTACCTTTGAAACCAATCTGGGTCGGGTCAAGAGTGTGAAGGTCTCCTATGTCCTTGTGGCTAAGGTCCATGATGATTCTTTCCATAGCCTTGTAGATAGGGCTGGTTAGGCTTATGGGTCGATAGTTCCCAAGGTCAGTTGATGGACCTCCTTTGTGCAAAGAGATTACTGTTGCTGTACTCCACTCTACCGGGACAAAGCCAATTCTCAGGCTATTGTTAAAGACCGTGCCGAGTGGTTCCATTAGGTCTTGTTTTAGATTGTTTAGTAAGCAGCCTGGGATGTTATTTGGTCCCATAGAAGCAGTGATTTTGGCCTTGGAGAGTGATAATTAACTCTTGCCCTCTTCCCCTCCCAGACAAGTTCCTTCAACTCTTTATTGTCCACAACTTCTCCTTTGGTTGATAAAAATATGGCTAACCATTTATAAAATTAAAGGGACTAAATCATTTTCACTGCATGCATTTTACTATCCATATCCATAAACAGAAGCTTCCATTTTCTCACTTTTTGTATTATCCTTTGTTTAGTCTCTTCCCACACATTTTTAACTGCCAAAAGAGAAGTTTTTTTAAGCCATACTACTACATACTTCATCTTATTGTGTCCTCTTAAATGTAGGTAATGCTATACTAATTTGTATGCGGGTACATAATTTACATCTATAGTCTGTTTTATCTTCATTAATTTTATATCCATAAGAGAGTTGAAACTGTCTCAAAATGTTACTTTTCTGGATTTATCAGGTGCAAAGTAATATCTGCAAATAAAGCCAACTTTTCTTGATTACCATACAAATTATATGCTTGAATTTTTGAGTCCCTTATTTTTCTTTGCCAATGGCTGTATATATAAAACAAATAAAAGGGAAACGGGACACCCCATCTGGTTACTCTGTTAAAATCAACTTAGAGAGGAACCCTTTCCACTTTAATTATTGCCTCCAATCCTTTGTATTATCCTCCTAATTGACATTATTATTGTATCAGGAGATACAAATGCTTCTATTGCCCTTCTCTTAAAATCCCATCTTACTCTGCCAAATGCTTTCTGTGCATCAATATGCATCAACAACACTGGTATTTTCTTACAATATGCTTCCCTCTGTATCATCATTTTTCTATTAATGTTGCCAGATGATTGCATTCCATCCACTCCCTTGCCATGCTTTATGTAGTATAGACATAAACACTTTAGAATCATGTTTGAAAATTGAAATGGGTCTGTATGAAGCTGGATCTGATGGGTCTTTACCATCTTTAGGTAATACAGTCACCATAGCTTTCTTCCAAGATGTTGGTGCTTCTCTTCCTTTTTAAATTCTTTCATATCATTACATTATTCTCTCCTAACTTCCAAACTTAAGGCAGGAATACCATCTGTTCCTTGAGATTTTCCTGAAGATTGATACATCATCGTTTTTATCTCATCCCCTTCTATTTTAACTGTTGTCGTTGACCCTCATCTTCCTGTAACTTTAGCATAATTAAATCTTTCATAAATATTTATATTTGTGCTCTTTCTTGATTTCCACATTTCTCTGCTTTATACAAATTTTCATTAAATTTCTGAAATATCCATATAGGATCTCTGGTTATTTTTTTCTTGTTATAGGTTCCCTAAGTTTGGCAACAACACTTTCTATTTTTGCTGCATAAGTTATTGTGCTGAAAGTTTTTGTGCTTTGTATTTATCAAAAACAGTTGCTTAACAGCAGTTTTTTCTAAATGCATGCATATTATCCAGATACAACCATATTTTCTCTTTAATACTCTACGTTCATAAATCCTCTTGTTCTGTGAGGTTCCCTTGTTCTGCAATGTTTTAACCTTTGTCAGCACCTCTGAGTAACTCCTATTACTTGCTTAACCATATTGTTTATTTCTACTCTGTTTTTAATTACCATTTTCATTTTATCCCTCTCATTAGCTGTAATTTATGGAGATATTTCTGAATAATTTCCACTACCCATTCCTTAAATTCCTTTCTTTTTAATAGGTAGTTGGTAAAGGTGGATGAGTTTAAGTACTTGGGATCAACAGTTCATAGTAATGGTGAGTGCGGAAGAGAGGTGAAGAAGAGAGTACAGACAGGGTGGAATGGGTGGAGAGGAGTGTCAGGAGTGATTTGTGATAGACTGGTACCAGTAAGAATGAAAGGGAAGATCTACAAGAGGGAAGTGAGACCAGCTCTGTTATATGGGTTGGAGATGGTGGCATTGATGAAAAGGCAGGAGTCAGAGCTGGATGTGGCAGAGTTAAAGATGTTAAGATTTGCACTGGGTGAGACTAGAATGGACAGGATTAGGAATCAGTATATTAGAAGGTCAGCTCAGGTTGAACAGTTTGGAGACAAAGCAAGAGAGGTGAGATTGTGTTGGTTTGGACATGTGCTGAGGAGGGATGCTGGGTATATTGGGAAAAGGATGCTAAGGATGGAGCTGCCAGGTAAGAGGAAGGCCTAAGATAAGGTTTATGGATGTGGTGAGGGAGAACATGCAGGCAGTTGGTGTGAAAGAGCATGATGCACAGGACAGGAAGAAATGGAAACAGATGATCCACTGTGGCGACCCCTAACTGGGACAGCCGAAAGAAGAAGATGATGATGAGGTGAGAAAGTGCCAGTCCCCTCATTTTTACTTCATTATCCTTCAATTTATCTTCATTTTTATTAATGCATTCTGAAATACTTACTGGATATGTCAAACTTTGTGATTAAATGCAAATGTTCCTGGGAAATATGATTTCTGTCTAGTCCAATTATTGTACCTTGGGGAATAATGTGTAAAATTTGTCCAAGTTCCTTCTACTGAATTCCCATCTTCTATGCCAAGTATTTTCATAAATTTCATCAGAAATCTACCCTGTCTGGTTATAGTTTCCCTTCTAGGTCCCCCTGATGCCTCATTAACATTGCAAATCAAGTTTCAGTCCCCACCTATAGGTAATATTCCCTGCTGAAAGCTGATTGTTTCTCAAAAGTTTTCTTAAGGTCAATAATAGTTTTTGGTGAATATATAACTGCATGCTAGTGTAATCTTCTTCCCTTGCCAAAACCCCCCACCCCACTGCTACATATCTACCATTATTGTCTTTTTTCTTCTTCTATTACTATTGTAGACCATCTAGCAATTATTATAATTACTCCGTTTTCTTTTTTCTCTGATATTCTGGTGAATATCCATCATGAAATCACTTTTGTCAAATTCACATACTCATCTCTTTCCAAATATGTCTCCTGCAGCAGTGCTGTTTACTCTCTGCATTTCTTAATATACAGTGTTCTTTTCTATTTGTCTATAGCTGTGTGGCCATTTATATCCCAAGATATTAAGGATAGTGTGGCCATCAGATAACGAGCTATTACCACCCATCCTACATAAGTTTTTTGGAATATTTATTTCCTTGTGTTACATACACACACATTACTATTTGACAAACTGAGCTTTTATAAAGCTGTTCTCATTTCCATTTGAACATGTATCACATTTTTCAAGAAATACTTTGTTTTAATGAAAACCCTCAAATAAAATTTCAAAACACCCCATTTGCTATTAATTTTAAAACAAACACACACAATTGTTTGCATCTTTAAAAAAATGAAGTCAACCCCCAGATGGGAAATGCATCAAATCGACAGCTGCACTCACAGGCATTAGCTAACCGAAAATTAAGTTTATGCATGCTACAGCCTGTGCTCCCAGTATGCTTTCAGAAAATATTAAGTTTTATCCAACAGTAATGAGCAATAGCTATTTTTAAATAAAACTAAATTGTACACTGTTCTATTAAATGCATTAAGGCTGCTATCTTTTATTCACTTACATTATTTTAAACTTAATTTTCACTGAACTGCTTGCTATTGTATCTAAATTTTGCATTTCCCTCAGCAAAGAATGCTCAGAATTCTCAAGATTAATTGCTTTCAACCGCAGACAGCTTGTCTGCATGGAAAAGTACTCTGGAATGAATCCATCAGTTTCACTCAACATAATGTACTAGAAGTCTTGAATCCTGCTCAACATTTACTAATGGAAAAAAATCTAATATATTAGCAAATGTGCGAAACTTAGCATTTTTCATGGCTTTCGTCATTTTGTCTCATTTTTAAAGCCCATTTTCTTACAAAAACAATTGTTTATAACTTAAGCTTTAAGGGCTTTAATCTAGACATTTCACCCTTTAAAAAAATCTTAATTCTTCATCTAATATAGCATTGCAATTTTACACCCCTTCATAGCAGGCCAGGATCACAACATATTAACATTAAACTTGCTTTTGTCAAGCTTTTATTTTTTTGTTATACAGTAAAGTCTGTATTGCTTACAACTAAAAAAGGTACTTGTTTACTTTAATACCTTTAACACGAACAACAGTCACTGAAAAGATCCCACACACACATTTAAAATACCCCCTGACTACACAAAACTGCTTTACTATGTATAACTTGCAATGTACATAATGAAATGTTTTATACAAACACTAATAAGAACATTATTTACTTGGTTACTTTTCTCATTTTAATGTCTTTCTAAACATTAATGACATAAAGTGGGGTATATGCTTTACAGTCCTTCCAGAAGTTAACAAAAGCCCAGTCTTGATCTGCCACTTTTTTTGTAAAATTATATTTCACAAATGTAATTGATGCGTTATAGTCTCCTATTTGTTCACTAATTTCAGTGTTTGCTGGTGGTCGTCTTGTTTATCTCCATCTCCCAACACCAGACTCTGGCTCAAGTCCAAGGTACTACTGATTCTTCTAGTCAATTTCTGTGCTTTTGTCTGTTTCTCAAGTATTTTCCTTTGGAACACTGTAAGAGGTTTCCCTAGCAAAATCTCTGTAAGAACTTTACTGTAGGAAGAATGAGAAACAGACTCCTTTTCTGCTTGTTGGCTAGACTTTATTTCCCCCTTAGTCTGTTCTGCATCAAAAAATGTCTGATCCTCTGGGAAAAATACCCTGAAGACAGATGGATGTAGCAGCTTGAATCTCTCACCTTCCTTTCATGATTGCTAGGATAAATTTGCTTCTATTCTGCCTGGTGTACATTGAATAGTCATTTTCTACAAACACTCTTCTCTCTCTAATATTTTTTAATAGTTTTCCCTTATGCCGAGATTTATCAGGATTAACTCTTTCTACTTTATCAGGGACCTGGGGACCCAAGTTGACAGTAACCTCTCTTTTGACACTCACATTGCCAAAGTGGTTAGGAAGACCTTCTACATTGCCCACCTGATCATGAAGGGATTCACATCCAGATCAGGAGAGGTCATTGTACCCCTGTACTCTTCACTTATCAGACCAATGATTGAGTACAACGCCCCATTCGGAATGTACCTTACCCAACACCTGCAGCAGTTGGAAAGACCCCAAAAGTTCCTCACCAAAAGGATAAAGGGGCTCAAACATATGTCATACGATGCCCGACTGAAGAAACTCCAGCTCTATTCAGTCGCATACCGTCTGCTCAGAGGTGATCTGTGCCTGACATACAAGGCCATGTCCAACCCGGAATTAATGGACATGCTCCACCTCAAAAATCCAAATCCACCAGAGCCACGAGAGCAAGAGACTTAAACCTCAACACGGATATAAATAGGACGTGCTGGAGGGACAGATTCATCACCCAGAGACTCCCTACACTATGGAACAGAATCCCAGTCCATGTGAGGCAGAGCCCCTCACTGACTCTGTTCAAGAGAAATCTTGACGAGTGGATGGGAGATCGTAGGTTTACCCCGGGAATCATCTCTGTATCACTGCTGGACAGAGGCACAGCAAACTAATGGGTATAGTATTCTCATCCTAAGGGGTGGTGAAAGCCACACACACTCTGGCTAGGCTTTTAAATGCCCTAGGGCAGATAGCCTAGTATGAACCTATGAACCTATGTTATGACTGCATTTTTACTAATAGAGGAAGTTTTTTTTTTCCATAGCTAGGTTTTGAGCATAAACATGATGTGCCCTTTCATTAACAAATTCTGTTGTAGAATGCTAGTCGAGTTTATTTTGAGCTTTCATAAATTAATAATTTGATCTATTTTTTTCTGGTACAGCAGAAAATGAGAAGTTATGTACCTACCATAACGTTCCATGTTAGTTGTCTTCCCTCGCCTTCTTTCTTGCTTGATGGGTTCGGAGCCAATCCTCGGCTCCGACTCGGCACTTTGCTAAGCTCGAGAGTCACTTTTACCAGCTCGAGGCAGCCCCATATCCCATGATGCAGGGCGGTAAGTACCCAGATCTCGTTTGTTGTCTATAGGCAATAACACCTAGCATAAATAACTTCCAAAAGGAAGAAAGAAGGAGAGAAAAAACCTGAAGGATGGTTGGAGGACCAGCACTGTATGGTCTTCAGAAGCATGCTTCCGTGTAGAGAGAAAGGTCTGTCCAGGCCAGGGGGAAGGAGGGAGGGTCGCAAGAAAGAAGGCGAGAGAAGACAACTAACATGGAACATTATGGTAGGTACATAACTTCTCAATGTTAAGTTGTCAATCTCGCCTTCATTCTTGCTTGATGGGACCGCGTCCCTAGCACCTCTATCCTGGGCGGCTCAATGGAACAGACTCTTGAGAACTGTAGAGCCAAAACTGGCTCTGTCCCTGGAGGCCAAATCCAATTTGTAATGGGAAACAAAGGTATGAGGAGTGGCCCAAGTGGCTGCTGCACAAATAGTGTCTAATGGAAGTCTAGCTTGAAAGGCTGTGGAAGTGGCTAAGCTTCTGGTTGAATGCGCTTTAGGTTTCGAGCACAGCTGTTTTCCCCTGAGCTGATAAATTTCAGAGATGACAGAAGAAAGCCATCTAGATAAGGTCACTTTTGAGACAGGAAGGCCTTTCTTGTTATCAGCATAAGAAACAAAGAGCTGATCGGATTTCCTGAATTGTTTTGTTCTGTCCAAATAATATCTGAGTTGGCGGTGAACATCAAGATAATGTAATTTTTGTTCCGATCTGTTTGAGTAGTTTGGGAAAAATACAGGAAGATCAATAGCCTGATTCAAATTAGTCTTTGAGGCAACCTTAGGCAGAAAGGTCGGATTAGTTCTCAATGATACTCTGTCTTTGTGGAAGACTAAATAGGGGGGGCGAACCGATAGAGCATGAAGTTCAGACACCCTCCTAGCCGATGTAATAGCAACCAGGAATAAAGTTTTCCATGAAAGAAATTTCAGGGAACATGAAACAGCTGGCTCGAAGGGAGGAAGAATCAAGGATGTCAGCACCAAATTTAGGTCCCATTGAAGAGGAGGACTCCTGATTGGAGGCTTCAGGAGAAAAATTCCTTTTAAGAAGGCTCTACAAAGCCTGTGGGACATAATGTTGTGGTCTGCGAACCCGACATGAAAGTTAGAGATAGCAGCCAACTGAACTTTGACCGTGGAAGAAGAGGAGCCCGCGCGAATGATTTCCGCTAAGAAATCCAAAACTGCTTGTACTGGAGCAGTAAAGGGATCAATATTTTTAGCTTTTGCCCAATAAGAAAAGCGTTTCCATTTGCTAGTATAAATCCTCCTAGTGGAGGATTTTAGGGAAGCTACTATGATGTCTCTAACAGGATTAGAGATCATAGGAAGCCTGGCTAAGGAAGGAAGTGGAGCAACCATGCTGTGAGGTTGAGAGAAGGGATAGACCGGTGCAGTTGACCCGATTGGTGAATCAGAAGGTCTGGCAATGGGTCCAGATGCCACGGCTGCACCAAAAGGTGATGATGGAGGAACGGAAACCAAATTTGTCGAGGCCAATAAGGAGCAATGAGAATCATTTTGGCTCTCAAAACGGTGGCTTTCTGGATTACTTGTGGAATCAGCGGAAAGGGAGGAAAGGCATAAAGAAGTCCCTGGGGCCAATCCTGGGTGAGAGCATCTCTGGGGGGATGGCCTGGCAGTGGGAAGAGAGAGAAGAAGTCTGGGCATTTGCTGTTTTGGGGAGTAGCAAAAAGATCGCAACATGGGCGGCCCCATTCTAGAAAAATCTCCTCCACTATAGATTGTTTGAGAGACCACTCGTGAGGCATGAGAATAGCTCTGCTCAATCTGTCCGCTAAAATGTTGGTTTTCCCAGGGATATACATTGCTACCAGAAACCGATGAGAGGAGATCGCCCATTGCCAAAGTCTGAGCGCTTCTCGACACAAGGGGTAGGACTTGGTTCCGCCCTGTTTGTTGATATACCATACTACAGACATGTCTGTGTGGACTGCAACTGTCCCCAAGGGAAGAAAGTCATTGAGGGCTTGCAACGTTAAAAGCACTGCTCTCATCTCTAGGACATTTATGTGCAGGTGGTATTCGAACGGTTGCCACGTCCCATGAACCATCCTGCCCTGATAATGACCCCCCCCACCCGATCAGGGAGGCGTCCATAGTGACAGTGGCTACCGGGGCTGGGGGTACAAAGGGTCTGCCTTGGTGAATCTGAGGGGAAGTAATCCACCATGAAAGATGATTCTTGCAAATCTGTGTCACCAATATTTGGTGACGCATCGGAAGTTGTTGGTAAGACCACTGAGTGAACAACATCCACTGAAGCAGGCGCATATAGAAGCGGGCCAGGGGAAGAAGGGTAATGGCCGCAGCCATGAGGCCCAACACCTTTAGAACCATTCTGGCTTGTACTTTCTTGCTGGCTAGAATGATCCTCATGTGACTTTGAATGTCTAAGATTCTTTGTTCTGTGAGGGTAGCTGACATCCGAACAGTGTTTAAGTTTGCGCCTATGAAAGTAATAGACTGGCAGGGCAATAAGGAGGATTTTTCATAGTTGATCGAAATTCCCAATTGAGTGCAAAGATTTATTGTGTAATCCCTGGCTTGAAGAAGTTGATGCCTGGTGGTGGCTGAAAGGAGCCATATGGAAACACCTGGAATCCTTGACGTCTCAGGTGAGCCGTGACCACTGCCATACATTTGGTGAACACTCTGGGGGCTGTAGTGAGACCAAAGGGCAGGGCTCTGAATTGGAAGTGACTGGACCCCAGCCGAAAGCGGAGAAACCTTCTGGAGCGCCTGTGAATTTTTATGTGATAGTACGCATCCTGAAGATCTATTGAGCACATCCAGTTGTCCTTCCCTAGGAAGGGCAGAATTGACTGAAGTGTGACCATTCGGAATCTTGTCTTTCTCACAGACTTGTTGAGTCTGCTGAGATCCAATATTGGTCTCCAGTCTCCCGTCTTTTTGGGGACCAAAAAGAACCTTGAGTAGATTCCGGGCTCTGAATGGTCTGTTGTAACTGGCTGAATGGCTCTTTTTTGTAGAAGTTTGAATACTTCTAACTCTGCAATTTCCCTTAGACCGGGTGGTACATCTGGAAGGGAATTTGAGTGAGAAAAGGGACTTTCCTCGAAAGGAATTTTGTAACCCTCGGATATGATCGACTGTACCCATCTGTCTTGAGTGAGGGAATGCCAGACTTCTGGGTACAGCGATAGTCTTCCCCCGACTGCCTCCAAGGATGGACAGTCGGGCAACATCTCAGGGATGCTGAAAGGGCTTGTCAGAGAGAGGCTCTCTGCTTCCCTGGTTTTGTGGACCCCCACTGCCTCTAGAGCGGCATCTGTTACTGTTACCCCCTCTGCCTCTAGGGGTAAACTGACCACGTGTATCCGGTGTGACTCCTTGGGATTTGCGGAACCACATTTTGCCACCCTTCTGTCCTTTAGGGTAAGGTCTAGAAGGGGTGGAAAAACGGACCCCTACGGCAGAAAGAGTCTTGCCGTCCTGCTCACACCTGGTCAATGTTTCCTTCACTTGAGGGCCAAACAAAGCTGACCCATCAAAGGGAGAGTTTGTGAAGGACGCCTTAAAGGGATCTGCAAAATTACAGAGCCGCATCCAGGCTTGGCGTCTAAGAGCCACACCTGTACCTGCGGCCCTACTCGCTCTATCTGCTGCATATGATATCAGTCGCATGGAGGAGTTAGCAATAGAATTAAGGGTTCCTAGCTGCGAAGCAATTTTTTCTTGAGCCCCTGCATCTGTGGGATCCTGTACTACTTCACCTAGTTCCTTAAGGATGTCCCTTTGGAGTCTGGTGAAGTGACATAAGTAGTTCAGTGAGCGCATAGCAAAGGTCGCTGAAGAAAACATCCGCTTACCATACCTATCCATGGTCCTAGAGTCCTTATTAGGAGGATGGACAGGTACGGAAGGATCTGCAAGTTCCTTCTTAGTGGCAGCCGCCACCACCATGGCATCAGCAGGGACACCTTTCGTAAGGAATTGCTTGTCCGAAGGGGCAGTAATAAATTTAGAAGGCCTCCTAGGAACTGGCTCTACAGAGTCAGGAGCAGCCCACGCCTTTCGAGCAATAACCTGCATAAGGGGGTCGAAAGGCGGAGAAACCCAGGAGGTGGAAGGCCGAGATCCAAACGCCTCCAGGTATACTGACTCATCCTCAGAGGGATTATTGGAGGGCCAGTTTCCCCTCTGTTTAAGGAGTTCTAGGATGTCTGAAAATGAGACATCCTCAGAGGGGGATCTTGGGGATCCCTCCGACTCATCTAAGTCGGTATCTGAAGTGATAGACTCGGGGGAGTCTACGTGTTTCCTCTTACAAGTCCTCTTGCGCGGAGGATCCCCTGACTGATCAGGAGAATCCTCGGAAGAGGGGGTTCTTCCCAGTGGGGAAACGTGAGGCGGAGGATCTCTGGGTCCGGGAGCAAGAGAGATGGCAGAGATATCGACAGGCACCATAGAGGGAGGAGCTAAGGGAATAGACTGCTGGCTGAGTCCAGTGGCCAGCACACTCTTCATCACCTCGAAGGCTCCCCTCCCAGGGAGGTCCGAGAGAACCCGTTCCGAAGAAACCAGAACTCCAGGGCCCACTGAAAGGGAAGGCTCCGAGGCAGATGTCGGGGCCGAGCTCACCAAGGCCGAGGCTCCAAGGGGAAGAGCGGGGTCGGACAAGGGTCCGATGCCACTCACCCCCTCGGAGGAGACCAGGGAAGCCCGACCACCGAATCCCTCTAAGGAAGGTCTCGAAGAGGAGATAAGAGTAGAGGCTGAGGGAGCAGAAGGGGGGGGGTATCTGTCCCTCAGCCATAGCAGAAACTATTCCCGAAGACTCCAGCTCCAAACTCTGAGGTAGAGTCGAAGGAGGAACTGCAAGGGGGTGTGGACTAATAGTCGCCTGTTGAGACGGACTATGTAGCATCTGGGCCAGTGCCTGTGATTTTAATAATCTACTGACCACCCTCTCTAAATCATGGTCAGAAAGCCTGGATGACCTAGATGATCGGCTCCGATGGCTCCGTTCCGAGAGGAGAGGTGAGGCCGGAGCCGAGAGTATCGGTTCCAAGGAAGGGGACCTGGACCTCTTCCTCGAAGGAACCATCGGAGACGATGAAACCATGGATGCAGTCGGAGCCGAAGACTTTTCGGCACCGACAGAAGGTCTCGATGCATCGGCTCTGGCCGGAGCCGATACAGACATAAAGGTAAGGGTGTCAGAGCCGGTCGGCGCCGACACCGAAGCCTGAGCCACATGGTGGTCGGAACCAATCGGAGCCGACACCGATGTGACCGAACCAGTATCGGCACCGATAGCCATCGGTGCCGAAGGTTTGTGCAAACCAGGATCGGCTCCAGCCGGAGCCGATCTCGACTCTGAAAGAGTCGGAACTGAGGCCGCAGGCTTAGACACAGAAGCCTGGGCCTTGGAAGACTTGGAAGTCTTACTCGGAGCCGACTTAGCCGGAGAGCCCTCCGGTTTAAGTAGGCCCCTTAAAATCAATTTGTTTCTCCTCTCCTGCAGGACTCTCTGGCTAAAGGAATGACAAATTGCACAGGAGTCCTGCAGGTGGAGAGGTCCCAGGCAGTATAAGCAAGAAGTGTGACCGTCTGTCAGAGACATCTTCTGACAGCACGAGTCACACTTCTTAAAGCCTGAGACCCTTTCCTTGGACATGGTTGCAAAAACACACACAACACAGTCCCAAGAACCAGTTATCCCAAAAAAAATAATAAGATAACTAACCTCTCACACACACACACACACACACACCCTAACAAGGGGGGGGATGGGAGGGGAGAAGGCCTGACTAAAAAAATTAAGGAGTGAGGGAATTTCTAGTCAGAAAGGGACTTAATCTAAACTAAAAATGTTAAATGTAAAGTTTTAAGGTAAAAAAGGGGCAAAAATAGTATTATTTTAAACACTTACCAGGAGCTGGCAATAGGAGGACCTCATCAGCGAAGCGGCAAACAAGATCTGGGTACTTACCGCCTTGCATCATGGGATGTGGGGCTGCCTCGAGCTGGTAAAAGTGACTCTCGAGCTTAGCAAAGTGCCGAGTTGGAGCCGAGGATCGGCTCCGAACCCATCAAGCAAGAATGAAGGCGAGATTGACAACTTAACATTCTCATGTTTTCTGTGTGCTCTGTCATCTAACTCTACCACCTTTTAAAACAGCTGTCCTTGAGAAGCCTCATTCTCAGCTTTTCATTCATCTCATCCTGTGATTTTTTGCATTTTTATTGGTTCATCTGAACTGCTTGTTAAAGCTTCTTCCATTTTCCAGCCTTTTGTTGAGTTAACATATTCCATCACAGTTTAATTTTATTTTTGCTCACCTCTCTGAGTGCATTCATTTTTTTCCTCTAAATTACTGGAAGCCATCTCTTTAACCAGAACTGAAGCTTGAACTGTGTTTTCCTGAACAGCTGCAGAATCCTTCCTAGACTGTGTTCTCTCCACTTTTTTCTGGTTGATTTTCTTTCAGTTTGTCTAAATGTCCTCTTTGCTGTTATACAGGCAGCGTACTTACTAGCCAGTAACTGAGTTTTACCCAAAATAGCAATTTCAGTGGCACTCCTTTTTCTGTTTGTTTTCACACTGAGATAGCTAAAGTTATGATCTTGATCAGTGTGCAGACATGTCCAGACAATGGAAAATTGTTGGGAAGAAATTGGAAACATTTTCAAGATGAATATGACTGTTGGTAACTGTTATTGATGCCTGTGCCACACAGTCAGAATTCCCAGAGGGAGATCTGAAGAGGTGTTCTATGAGGCAGAGCACTGGATTCTAATCCAGAAAGAGACTGACTGGCTTCTTTACTGAACCTCTTATTACATCATCAGAACTACAATCCACAAACTTTCCAAGTGTTTGCAGTTTGGAAAAGTTGCTCAGAATGTCATCTAGGTTTTCCCATTCAATAAAAAAAAAAAAACCTGAGAACTATTTGTTGTAATGAGTAACACTGAAATATGCTGTTACTGTACTGATAAAATACTTCAGCACTGCATCTGAACAGAAGAAAATATTTGCTGTTAGAGTAATGGACTTTTTCAAAAGGCAATATATTGAAGCACTGTTTGCAGATTTTCTATATAAATCATGCGTGTGTGTGTGTGTGTGTGAATGTGTTTGAAAGATTTGGAATCTTGCTTCTGAAAAAAGGGAGTGTAATATATGTACATGTTTAAAGAACTGCTACCTTTAGCTTCTTCCAGATTTCCCATATGTACAACATTTGATCTGATATCCTACTTTGCACTGTCTGAATGTAAATGGAGCTATCCATGTCCTGTATGTATCCATCTCATTTGTATATTTTAGAATATGAGATGTTACACTGGGGACTCTCTCTTACACTTACTTGTTTGGTACATTGCTTCAAGGTATGCATTGACTAGAATTGCAAACTTCCCCAGATGTAGAGTTATGTTGAAAAATGTTAATTATAACTGGTGGGAAATGAATACCCAAACGTTGGACCAATCAGGAAGGAATGTCTAATAAATATTTTGTAGTGTAAGAATGTACTGTAGATGTTATTTAGTTTGAATTTGCTAAAGAGTTTATTCATCACAGTGGGCTTAAGCAGATCTCTTCTATCTGTAGAGAGCACTTTTGTAAAGAATCTTTAGACTGAGGGAGTGGCATGGGGTCACTGGATACAGGCTTTGCCAACCTCCATTCCATCTCGAAAAGTAGATAAGAAACCGATAAGGAAAAAGGGTCTGCTGATCTAAACAAAACAGTTAAGAACTCTATACAAACCAGAAGACATGAAATGTGGGATAGGTTGGTGTTATGTCTTTGAAGATCCAGTGTTATAAGTGCAGCATAGTTTTCACCTGTCCTGTCCTGTCCAGGCAATAGTTGGTAGGGCATCATTCTGTAGGGCAAACATTAGGCTGATTTATACAAATGAAAGCTGATGGTGGCATTTTAAAAACCCATTAAGGACTGTGTCCAAAACTCACCCTGTTCTCAGAATTTGTCCAAACTGCAGTGTAATTCAAAAGTTTAGGATGTACTCCAGGACACAGCAGCAGCACATATATCCTGGATGAAAACCCATCTGAAACAAGTGGCTGATGCAATAACAGTCCTAGAAGAATGAGGTTTGACACAACCTAAAAGATGCTTCTTTTCCAGCTTAAGACTGGTCATAAATGGGAAATAAGCAGGTCGATAAATAGTTTAAACATAAATTCTGAAACAAATTTTGGGGTGAATATTGAATTTGCTGAGTGAGAGACTAGCTTTTTTAATTAGTAGAAAAGATTCCTTACACCACATGGCTGGGACCTCAGTGAGTCAAGTGGAGGACTTCCAAGATGGCTGCAAACTAACAGCATAACTTCAGCTCTCCTAGTGTGAAAAAAGAAACTGAGGAAAAGGAGTGCCACTGAAATTTTTTTTTTTGGGGGGGGAAATTCAGTTACTTGCTAGTAAATGCACTGCCTGAATGCTAGCAAAGAAATTTGGAAAACTTGAAAGAAAATCGAAAGAAAATCAATCAGAAGAGTGAACACTATATGGGAAAGATTCTGCAGCCATTCAGCAAAAAAGCATGTCAAGTTTCAGCTTTGGTTCACGAGATAGCTTTTAGTAATTTAGAGGACTGTATCAAATGTACTCAGAGGTGATTAAACTAAATGAAGCATTTAAGGAATATATCAATTCAAACAAAAAAGACTGGAAGAAAATAGAAGCTTTAACAAGCTATTCAGATGAACTGATAAAACTGCAAAAATTAGAGGTTGACATGAAGAAAAAAATTGGCTAAACATGAAGTTTCTCAAGAAGAACTGTTTAATAAACATAGTTTGAATAAAGAGTGCACAGATAAAACCTGAGATTTTCAGCGATACCAGAGAAAACTGGAAGGGTACAGACTATTAATTTTATGAAAGCACAAATACAGAACTGGACTGGTGTTTCACAGCAGAATTTGTTAATAGAAAGGGCACATTGAGTGTATGCTCCAAACCTGTCCAAGAGAAAGCAGCCAAGACCTATATTATTAAAGATGCAATCATATAGTACAGTTGTGTACACTTACCATAAATGTAGATGTTCAAGTGTATTCACTGTTGCAGTCATTACATTTTGGTAATCTGCTGGCAGGTTGCCCTCAGTCGGCCTGAATAACAAAGTCTTTGGTTCTGCGTCGGTTGCTGTCTCCTCTTCCATGACGTCAGGTCATCAGGGGTATAAAACATGCAGCCGACGCCATTTTATTCAGTTTTTCTTGCCCCAGATGTCAGGTGCCCCCCCCAAATGGGGAGCAAAAAACAAATATATATATATATATATATATATATATATATATATATATATATATAAACTGAAAATTTGTAAATGCACTTTTAGCAACATAAACTTTACCTTCATCTAAAAGCAAATACACCACTAAGGCTTTAGAATATAGTAAAGGAAAGAGAAGTTATAGAAAAGGGGGATGGCGGGTGGGTAACCTAGACTGCAACAGTGAATACACTTGAACATCTACATTTATGGTAAGTATACACGTTTCATGTTCATGTTTCAGTGTTGCAGTCATTACATTTGCGTAGAATCCCAAAGCTATGGATAGGAGGATGGAGCTAAATATCATTAGGAGCGGCTATAAGGCCCTGCAGAACTGCAGTGGCAAAGCTTGCCCTGGATTTGGAAAAGAGAAGCAAATGATAATGCTTTGTGAAGGTATGAACAGAACTCCAAGTAGCAGCTTCTAAAATGTCTTTGGTCGGAACTCATCTGAGAAAAGCTGCTGAAATAGAGGCAGCCCTGCTGGAATGTGACATGATCCCCTTGGGCACAGGTTTACCATGGTGCAAGTAGCAGAAACAAATGCAGTTACTTATCCACTTAGAAATAGTCTGCTTTGATAGACCCTTCCCCTCTGATCCTGCAGCAAATGCCACCAGTAGTTGCTCAGACTTTCTTAGAGATTTGGTCCTGTTTAAGTAGAATCTTAGTTGTCTGTGTACGTCCAATGAATGCTAATCCGCTCCCCCTTTGGGTAAAATGTTGGCAGGTGGATTGTTTGGTTAAGGGCCACACTGGATACCACCTTAGGCATAAAAGAAGGGTTGGTCCTGAGGGACACCCTGTCTGGGTAAAATGTAATAAAAGGTGCCATAGCCATGAGAGCCTGTAGTTCTGAAACCCTTCTTGCTGAAGTGATTGCCAAGAGGAAAGCTATTTTCCAAGATAAAAAAAATTAAATCCACAGTAGCTGCTGGTTCAAGATGAGGCAGGGTGAGTTTTTCCAGCACAAAATTGAGGTCCCATGTAGGAGTTGGTGATCTTCTGGGAGGCCTTAAAGTTTGGCCCCTCTAAGATACTGTTTAAGCAGAGGATGAGAAAAGAGGGGAGGCTCCATGTTGTAATTAGCTGAGATGGCAGAGGCATGGATTTTTATTGAAGAAAAAGATAGGCCCTTGTCAGGCATCTCAGTCAAATATTGTAAAATCTGAGGGATATTGGGCATTGCTGTTTCTGTTCGTTGTGCTTGGTTCCAAGCACAGAATCTCTTCCGTTTATCAGCATAAGATTTTCTGGTACTAGGCCTTCTGGCTTCCAACATGACATCCATCACAGATTTACTGAGAGGTTTTGTTTGAATAATTAAATGATCAGCCATGCTGCAAGGTTCAGAGTTTGGAGCTGAGTGTGCAGAATTTGATTGTTCTGCTGAGACAGTAGATAAGGTATTTGAGGCAAGTACCAAGGAGGGAGTTGAGACATATTCCTTAGAATTGGGTACCAGTGCTGGCGAGGCCAGTCCGGAGCAATTAGGATCATCTTTGTTTTTTCCTGTCTGACCTTTAATAAGACCTTGGAGAGAAGAGGCAGAGTGGGGAATGCATAGACTGATAGGTTTTTCCATTTGAAGGATAGGGCATTCACTTTCCATGCTTGTCTGTGATAAGTCCTTGTGCAGAATTTGTCCAGTTGATAATTTTGGGGAGAGGCAAATAGATCTATGTCTGGTCTCCCCCATTTATGTGTCAACATGCTGAAGTTTTGTGGATCCAGTTTCCACTTGTGCGGGTTCATAAGGTTTCTGCTTAGGTCATCTGCCACAATATTTTGTTTTCCTGGCAGGAATTGAGTTTGCAGATGTATTTGGTAAGTCAAAGTTGTGTTCCACAATTCCATGGCTAGTCTGCAAAGGGGGTAGGAATGTGTACCCCCCCACTTGTTTATGTTCCACATAACCGTGGTGTTGACCATCTTTATCAGTAGTTGTCCTGGATGAAGCAAGTCCTTGAAGGCTGTCAGAGCATTCTGAACAGCTAGCATCTCCTCCTGGTTGATATGCAGATGCATTTGCCTTAAATGCATCTCCCCGCCAGGTGGGCCCCCCAAGCATAGTCTGATGCATATGTAGTTAGGGTTTGGGTGGCAGGGGGTAGTGTGAATGACAGTCCCTTGTTTTGGTGACATGTCTCTGCCCACCAATGAAATTCCTATTGTAGACAGGGAATGAGAAGAATCATTGTTTCCAGACTGTGACAATGTTGACTCCATAAACTTTTTAGGTACCATTGAAGTTTCCTCATATGCAGTCTCGCATATGGAATTAGTAGAATGCAGGATGCCATGAACACCAAAGCCTGCAGAATTTGTCTTGCAGATAACTGGGTTTTTGTTGCCATTTGTTTGAAGTATGTTGCGAGCTGCCTTTGTTTGTCTGGCGTAAGGTAAGCCATCTGGGCAGTTGTATTCAAGCTTGCACCCAGGAATGTAATTATTTGAGAGGGTACCAGTTGTGATTTCTTTTTGTTTATTGTGTACCCTAGGCATGTTGGAAGCCTTTTTACAAATGCCAGATGTGGAAGAAGAATGTCCTTGTCCTCTGCTTGAATGAGACAGTCATCCAGATAAGGATACATTTGTATGCTTCTTTGTCTGCAGAATGCAATTACTGGTGCCAGGCACTTTATAAAGACCTGGGTGCAGTAGATAAGCCAAAGGCCAGTGCAGAGAATTGGTAATGCAAAAAACCTGCTTTGAAGCGGAGGTATCTTCTGCACGACTCCCTTATTGGGATATGCAGGTATGCCTCTTTTAAATCTAGAGTCACAAGCCAAACGTTTCTGCCCAGCATAGGCAGTAGCTGTTGTAAGGTCAGCATTCTGAATTTTGGAATGTCCAGGAACGTGTTCAAAATTGAGAAGTCCAGTATTGGATGCCAGGCATCGTCTTTTCTGGGTACCAGGAAAAGTCTTGAATAAAAACCTTGTCCTTTTTCCTTTTCTGGCTGAATAGCCCCCATATCCATGAGGGACATAACTTGTTTCTGAGCCTCTGCCCATTGATTCTGTGGCGATCTGGCCAACCATTTGGAATTGGCAAAGTATGGAAATTAAATCTGTACCCCTGGGATACTATGTTTAATACCCACTTGTCCTGGGTAATTAACTACCAATTTTGAGCATGAAGTGATAATTTTTAAAGATAAGTGCTTGGTGAAGGTAGAGGGAAGTCATTGAGACTGCTTAATGTAGGGTTGTGCTTTGTTTCCTCCAGATTTGGAGGTAGAGGCACCCCATTGCTTAGACCTGTAAGAACCCTGTGATTGGTATCTAGAGCCTTTTGATCACCTGGATTTGCCTTGAGAGGCTCTGTTGGACACAGGAAAGGACCAATTTTTAGTAGGCCAGTGTCTACTGAACCTGAGTGGCTGCACTTGTAAGAAATCTTTTACAGTTTGCATAGATTTAGCTTTGTCTTCTATTTTCTTTAAAACCTCTTCTGCCTTATTACCAAACAGAATATCATGCTGCAAGGGGGCATCCAACAATTTAGCTTCAACATGATCAGGCAGATTTTGCTCCTTGAGCCAGGCATGCCTTCTAATCACAGATCCAGTAACTGTGGCCCTGCAAGAGTCCTCTAAGGAATCAAAACCACATTGCAAAGTATGCTTTCCAACCTGTTCTGCTGAATGCAATAATTCCTGTAATTCTTTATTTTCCACACAATCAGAAATCAACATCATTTTCTGTTTCAATAAGCCCATAACATGCTGTTGATATTTAAGCATATGAAACTGGCAGTTTAAGGCCCTAATTGCCAAGGTTGCAGATGTATAAACCTTCTTTCCCCATCTATCCAGTGCCCTGGAATCTCTATCAGAGGGGGTAGGATTTTTGGCTGTAGAGGCCTTTACACCTTTGGGACCCTGTGAGATAGTCTCAGGATCAGCAGCAGGATTTTTGAATAAAAATTTGTGGGAGTCAGGAACCCTGTAATATCTGTCTGGCTTACTAGGAGCCAGAGGTAGGGAATCGGGAGCTATGCTTGATTCCGAAATCACATCATCAACAATGTCTAAAACAGGAGGTATTGCCAAAGGCCTATGCTAAGGAAGAAGAAGGAAATCCCTAAGCCTCTTTTTTTAATTCAGAGAAATCCTGACTCTCCCAGTGGAAATGTTCCCTAAAGGTATGCAAGGTTTCTCCAAAAGAATAATCCTCAGGAGGAGATGCAGATGGTATGGATTCTCCTCCATCAGAATCCTCATAGGATGGAATAGAAAATTCCTAATCAGAAGAGGAGTCAGAAGAAATGGAAACCTGATCTGAAGATTCATAATCAGTGTCTTGCCTAGGCCTCTTAGCAGGGGTGGGGTGGGGTTTGGAAACCCCTGATCAAGGTAATTAAGTCCTCAGCCATTTTGATCATTTGTTTTTTAGGCATAGGGCCCTGAGCATGTGTCTCATGTGTAATTTTTTTGACATAGAAGATGTTTTTGATCTTGTTTTTGAAGCTGGCATCAGTTTTATATAAAAATGTTGAGGCCTGAAAACACCCTCAGAAGCCGGTGCCTGCTCAGTGGCTCCAGACCCATCCATGGGAGAGACATCCACAGGTTCAATACTCTGAGCATCTCGCGGCATACTGGACTCCACATGGGTCTTGGTAGAAGCCTGCGACTCAAAAGTAGCAGGTATCAGGGGCTGTGAAAGCACCTCACTGAGTACCGGCGACTGGCTTAGAAGAAGTTTTGTTGTCTGTTTTACACCTCGACGGTCTGTCTCTTTTTCTTTGCGTTTTTTGTGAATTCCGGTAGTCAGATTGCTAACAGATGACATTGCAGAGTAATTAAATCTGGATCCAAAATATTTTGGAGCAAAAATATACCGACGCTTAATAGTGCGTTGGTTAAATCTATCAAAAAACCGACAGCAAGGCACGTTATGATCTGGGCCTAGGCAAGGAATACAGTACAAATGAAAATCCTTATGAGGTATTTGCTTCCCACAAGTAATGTAATTATTAACTTTTACTGACAACGGTAAGGAGCAAGAAAAAGTTTCCCCAATGGGGTACTTAGCTTTAGTTGAAGACTTCAGTTCTGAAACTCGAATGCGAAAGTTTCAGGAGTCGGCCGACTGGCACTTGCGAACTGCTTCAAGAACAACGCGGCAAGAAAGACTGAATAAAATGGCGTCAGCTGCATGTTTTATACCCCTGCTGACCTGACGTCATGGAAGAGGAGACAGCAACCGACGCAGGACCCAAGATTTTGTTATTCAGGCCGACTGAGGGCAACCTGCCAGCAGATTACCCAAATGTAATGACTGCAACAGTGAAACACGAAGAACATCAGCAGAAATAGTTGATCCTGATGAAACTGTGGCAAAAGGACAAAGTATTAAAAATTGGTTCTAGCACAGTATACATAATGATTATTCACCATACACCAGGCAGAAGAGAAGCAAATTTATCCCAGCAATCAGGGAATGTTGAGAGGCAGGGGTGAGATTTGAGCTGCTGTATCCAGCTGTCTTCAGAGTAGTTTTTCCAGGAGGATCTAAGTAATTATTTGCTGCAGAACAGGCTAAGGAGGAAATAAAGTATCTGATGTTGTTAAGCTTCATTCATTAATGACAACTGGGTTTCAGTTCCATCCTCAGAACTGACCCAGCCATTGTAGCAAGCTCGCCCAGCCAGAAACTCTCGAGCTAAGGCTACCCATAGTGCCTCTCTTTCCTTCCCTTCAGATCTCGTTTGCTGGGTAGATTTTTCAGGATGCACCAGGCTGTGCTCTCAAGCTAAGTGCTTAATTTTTCAATATTTTTTCTTATTTACACCTTCTCTCTAATATTTCTTGGTAGTTTTATATTTCTGTTACCTAATTAGTGACGGTGTGCGAGTGCTATTTTTACCTGTTTGGTATTTCTTCATTATCATAGCTGGTATAGGCCCCTTCCTTCTCTCACCTCTGGTAACTCTTAAATACCATTGTTGGTAGTTTTTTTCACTTTATTTCTTTTCTTCTCCTTTACTCCTTTTGGGTATTTCTCTTGCTAGCATTCTTGGTATGCTTACTAAAAAAAAAATCTTTAACTTCCCTTGATTTCACAGTTGTGTCTGCAATCGCGTGAATGGCTGTTTATTACATTTTGTAATTCACCTAACAATGGCTGAGAAACAGAAAGGTACAACTGCAACTGGCTTTAAGCAATGAGAGAAATGTGGCAGAAAGATGCCCAACTCCGATGGGCATCTTTCTTGCATTTATTTTTGGGGGTGCCACAATTGGAAATTCAACTTCTGTAAGGGGTTTAGTGCCCAGACCCTTGAAGAGCATCGCAACAAATTGATCCTCAAGGGGTTGTTAAAAAAAAAACCTTTTCAAAGGCGGAGGCATCGAAACCTGATAAAAAAGAAGCAAAAAAAAAAAAGAGGAGCCACTTAGTCCCAGAGTCTCCTCAATCTCAAAACTGAAATCATCCAAAGGCCATGTTTCCACAGAACTGAAGTCTAAACAATCCAAATTGGCACCGACAACCGTCTCTGCACTGGAGTCTACGACCCCTTCCACGGTGCTGTCTATTCTTATGGAACAGACAAATGTTACCACGGTACCAGTTCCTTCAATGATACGAAGGACCCTTTTGGCACCAACAATATTTTCCCCTGTAAAACTGGTCACTTCCCCCCAACACAAGCTTTTGGTCAACTGACCTCTGTACTGAAGGTCGAATCCATAGCCAGTACTCTATATTCCCCATCTATTGCCCTTTTGTTGCTCAGCAGGTCAGTCTTTTTATTAAATGTCCAGAATCTCCCTCTAGGATGTCTATTCATTCTACCAGGAGCCTTTTGGAGCTTGATAAAGTTAGATTGGTGGATCAGCTCTTGGCAGCCAGAGGTATTCCAATCCCATGTAGGACTTCCCTCCCATCCAGAGCTGAGGTTCTCTCTCCAAGGATTCCAACTTATATTCCTCCTTCAACCTCCCCGCAGGATTTGGTACCTCTTGACACCAACAGCTGTCCCAGTGCCAACTTCTTTGGTACCGATAGTGGCTCTCACTTTAGTACAGGAACTCATTCTGTGGACCTCTGCTCAGTCAGAGCTGACCCACTCATAGGACCGTCGCTTGGCTGCCGGCTCCAGAATCCCTAGTATGGGACACATTTTTTCCCCAGCACCATTTACGGTTCTGGTTGCTTTGACAGTTCCTAGTCCTCATGGCTCCTTCTCTGGAGGCAGGCTTGTTGGAGCAGGGTGTAAGCCTGGTTCCGAGGTTGTCTTTCTCGGTTCTAAGCTCCTATCCCTCTTTAGGCAGGCCTGCCTTTCAGATTATGGAGAGAGTGCTCACCTCAGCAGGCTCATAGCACCCACTCTGTCAGAATGTCACATCTATGTATCCTCTGGCTCGCAGCTGTCATGGTCTGCTACACTGGGGCAGCGCGCACAGGAGCAGCAAGACAACCCTACCTCAGAGTACTCTATTTTTGGAGTCCTCCTCAGACTTTTCACCCTGATGAACCACCCCGTAAGAGATCATGCAAGAGGAAGAACATTAATTCTCTGGAAGAATCTCACACCGAGGATACGGATTATGACGAAGGGGAGGGGTCCCCTCGGTCACCCCCTGAAGATGCCTCCTTTGGAGACATCCTAGAAATCTTCAAGCAGAGGGGTGACTGGAACCCTACCAACCCTTCCTCAGAGGAATCTGTCTTCTTGTGAGCTTTCTGTGCCCACCTGCAGATGAGTTAGTCAAGCTCATCGTACAGTGTGCTTGGAAGGCTCCTGACACTATTGAGCCAATTCCCCAGAGGCCTGACAAAATTCTCCCACCCCCAGAGGATCAACCCCACTGGTCCAAGGGTTTAGCGGTAGATGCTATGGTGGTGGCAGTGGCCACAAAGAAGGAATTTGCAGAGGAGAGTCCTACTGTCCATTCTCCAAACCGAGAGTCTCAGACGTTGGGACAGATTAGGGAAGCAGGTTTATGCTTCAACAACCTTTGCCATATGGTCATTGAATTTCTTGGCACATTTCACCCATCTTCAAAGGACCTTTATCACTGAGCTCTCAGGAACCCTAGCAGGAGCAGTGTCTGATGAGATACATGATAAGCTTGATACCCTAAAATCCATCTCTTAACTCATCCATAAGGTTGACTTCACATACAACCAATGGGGCAGCCAGAGCGGAGGGTTCAGGTGTTGTCATGAGACGTGTCACACCTGGATGAGCTTGTGTGACTTTGTGGACCCCTTCAAGTTTTCCTTTGTCAGCACTTTCATTGATGCTTCCTCGTTGCTTGGTCTGAAAGTTAGACACATTAGCCAGGTGTGAAAAGGACAGAAAGACCCCCCTCTGCTGTGGCTGTACATTTTTCTACTCCTCAATGACCCTATTCCAGGAATCAGAGGAGTGGAAAGATGTGGTTCAAAAAGTCCCAAGGGCCTTTTCGGGACACATGAGTTTTCTCCCTTGGGCAAGGGGGGAACTCATCAGGAAGATGCCCCTCCCATGACAGAGGGAGTTTTCTCCCTTGGGCAAGGGGGAACTCATCAGGAAGATGCCCCTCCCATGACAGAGGGGGCCCATGCAACCAGAGCTTCAGCGATTCTTTCTCGGAGCAGCCCAATTGCTTACCTCTGGTGGCAGTCGGGGAAGATTCTCTCTGCACCACTTCGTCTGGCTCTCAATAACATCAAATTTCTGGGTGCAGAAAATAATTATCAGAGGTTACCATATCCCCTTCGATCTTTTTTCAAGGCCACAAAGGCAAATCCCCAATATTCCACCCAGTCAGAGGGATGCAGCAGCTCAAGAAATTAAAAAGCTGCTCAAAAAAAGAGTCCTCCAACAGTCCTACCAGACCAAGAAGGATTCAGATTTTACTCTGGATTCTTTTTAGTGCCAAAAAAGACAGGGGGACTGGAGGCCGATTCTGGACCTCAGTATCTTGAACAAGTTTGTCTGACAGACAAAATTTCGGATGGTCACGGTTCAGTCTGTACTTCCATTTCTGGAAAAAGATGATTGGATGTGCTCGAAAGATCTTCAGGTTGTGTATTATCACAAAAATGGACAAGCGCTCAGAAAGATACCTCAACTTCCAGCTGGGAGCCAGTCATTACCAATTTCGCGCACTGCCCTTTGTTCTCACCACAGCCCCCAGGGTGTTCACCAAATGCATGGCAGTGGTAGCAGCTCATCTGAGGCTGCAAGGATGCCTGGTGTTTCCATATTTAGATGATTGGCTCCTTAGTGCCCCCACCAGGCATCTACTGCCTCACTCTTTATACTACATTCTAGAGCTGGCAGAGATTTTAGGCATTTCAATAAAGAAAAATTAAATCTGGCACCCACTCAAAGCATAGAATTCATTGGAGCAACATTCAACACAAGATCCTGTGTGGTTGCTCAACCTCTTCTCAGACTACAGAGATTAAGGTCACAGCTCCAAGTGATACTCTCTCAAAACAGTCCCAGCTCAATTAGTCTTACAATTACTAGGGTCAATGGCAGTGACAATCACCGTAGTTCCCCTGGCAAGGTTCCACATGAGGCTGCTTCAATGGCTCCTAATGTCACAGTGGTCTCTGTTAATACACCCGATGTCTTATCTAATCCGCATAACAAATCGACGCAAGCAGGATCTGAACTGGTGAATGAAGCCAGAAAAGGAGCTATGGAATTGCCCCTTTTCATTCCAAGGCCATAGTGACCACGGATGCATCTCTGATGGGGTGGGGGGCATTTTGAGGGAAAGATGGTCCAAGGCACTTAGTCCCCCTTAGAGACCAATTTGCATATCAACATCCTAAAACTGAGGGTGGTGCTTTCAGCATTGCAAGGATTCCAATCTGCCCTTCCATCGGAGATGATTGCTATCCAGTCAGACAACATGTCAGTCATCTGGTATATCAACAAACAGGGAGGAATCAGATCTTGTCCATTATGTCGGGAAGGCCTGAGAGTATGGCAATGGGAAATCATCTCCAATAGAATTCTGATAGCAATGCACATTCTGGGGAATTCCAACATGATTGCAGACAAACTGAGCAAATAAATTCTCCTGCCCTCATGAGTGGTCTCTGAATCCCATAGTAGCAACGGAGATCTTTTTTTGATGGGGCCAGACTTGCTGTGATCTGTTTGCATCTCCCACAAACCACAAATGCAGCAGCTACTTTGCCCTAATCCCCCCTTGGGGGGAGTCCCAAAGAGATGCTCTTCTACATGATTGGCCCCCGGGATTGCTTTATGCCTTTCCTCCTTAATACCCCAGTTTTTGAAGAAAGCACAACAGTTAAGAAGCAAAGTGATCCTCATTGCAGCTTATTTTCACCATCAAGTCTGGTTCCCCTTTCTCTGGCCTCACCCAGTTTACTGTCCATGGACTCTGGACCCAACTCTAAGACTGTTGTCTCATCCACAAGGGTTGGTCCATCCCAACCTACAAAGTCTCAAGCTGACCACTTGGTACCTCCAATTCCAGTAATTACCAGGCAGAATAATCTATCTTCCCCAGTACAAAATATACTTCTGGCTTCCCATAAACTGTCCACCAGGAAACTTTATCTTAGTAAATAGAACAGATTTGTGATCTGGTCTCAAGGAGAAGGAGTTGACCCTTTTTCAGCCTCGGTTAGTAAGGTGCTAGAATATTTATCAACTTTACTCCATTTGAGAGCCTCAGCATATAGAGAGTTCATTTAGCTGCTATTTCAGATTTCCATAATGGCTTCAATTATTTTTCATTGATATTTCACCACCTTTGCAAAACCTTCCTAAAGGGAGTTATGCATGTGAAACCACCTATTAACCTTCCACTGAACCTTGGAATTTGACGTTAGTCTTACAAATTTTGATCCATCAGCCTTTTCAGCCAGCAGCCTCCTGTGATATCAAATTTTTATCTTGGAAGACCTTATTCCTGGTAGCCATCACTTCAGCCAGGAGAATATCAGAATTGCAGGCAATTGTGTATAAAGCACCCATGCATCATTTTTTATAAAGAGAGAGTATCCCTTAGGACTAACCCCTCTTTTCTACCCAAAGTTGTCTCAGACTCAAACATTAACCAATCTATAGACCTGCCAGTTTTCTTCCCAAATTTTTCAAAGCAGAATATTGTTTGCATTAGATGGATGTACACATACAATTACATTTTTACTTTTTCATGAAATTGGACGAACTGCTCCTGTCTTTTTTAGGTATTCAGCTAGCCAAACCAGTTTCCAAAGTCACCTTATCAAAATGGTTGAGAGATTGCATCACCTTTGCTCATCATCAGAATAAAATTAATCTATTAACTAAAGTCAAGGTCCATTCTACCAGATCAGTTTCCACTTCAGTGGTTTTTCATTCTAAAGCCTCCATAGATGACATTTATGCAGCAGCTGCTTGGGCTACCCCTCATACATTTATCACTCATTACAAATTGGCTATGGTCTCCAGGGGAAGAGCATCCTTTGGCTCTATGGTGCTCAGGAAATCCTTCCATAGGGCCTCCCAGGACATAAAGTAGCTAGGGAGTCTGTCCCAACTGTCATGAATGAATGAAGACTGACAACATCAGATAAAGAAGTTATGTTCTTACCATAACCTTCCATCTGTGTTGTCGATCTTCATTCATTCCTGACATCCCACCCTCCTACCCCCTCCAAAGACTCCTGGAGGTTTGGAAATAGGCCTGGTTCTATAGTAGAGCAGTTGCTCAGACAAAGCTTCTGCTTTTTTATTTCTACAGGTAAAACTCGATCTGAAGGGAAGAGAGGCACCATGGGTAGACTTAGCTTGAGAGTTTCTGACTGGCATGAGCTTGTTACAATGGCCGATTCAGTTCCGAGGACAGAACCGAAACCCAACTGTCAGAATGAATGAAGATCAACAACAAAGATGGAACATTATGGTATGAATGTAACTTTTTATCTAAAAAAAAAAGTGAATCAGCAAGCAGAAAGGGGCTGTCTGCCTCATTCTTCTGATTGTAAGGTTCATAGAGAGACTGCCAGTGAAACCTTTTCCAGTATTTCAATGGAAAGTCTTGAGAGAGAGAGAAAAAAAGCACAGGACTTGATTAGTAGAGTCAGCAGAAGTTTGGATTTGAACCAAAGTCTGTTGTTGGGAAATGGATATGAACAAGAAGACGACTAGTAACTCTAAAATTAATGAATAAGTGGAAGACTATAAGCATTTCATCACATATGTTAAATATGGTTTTGCAAGAAAAAGTGGCTGAAAACAATGGACTTCTGTTGACTTTATTAAACTTGTGGGTAGACTCTAAAGCATTTACTCTACTTTAGTGTTTTAAACATTAACAATATAAAAGGGGGAAACTGACTGTAAGTAGAACAGTTTTTGTTTAGTATTTCCATAAAACATTTTATGATATAAACTGCAAGTTGTATACAGTTAGTTGTGTGAAATGTAGGCTTTATACTATAACAAGAGAAAAAAAAGCCCTGACAAAAGCAATTTTAATGTTCATAGCGCTGATATCTTGGGCAGCTGGGGTGGGGCGTAAAATTATTGATTTTAGAAATAGGACATTTTCTGTTTTTATTTTATAAGGGTGAATGTTTAGATTACTATCTTGTATTAAGTTTTAATCAGGTGTTTTTTGTAAACATATAGGCTTTAAAAAACAAACAAATTATGAAAGTCATGCAAATGCTAAGGCTCTTACAACTGCGAAGATGTCTTGTTTTCCACTGGTAAATGTTCAGAGGAGTTAAGCTGTCTGCATCTGAAGGCATTTGTGCATTCTTTTCTGAGAGAAATTTACTAATACTCAATTGCTGAGTATATTTCCATGGAGACAAGCTGCCTGCATGTGCAAGCAGTTAATCCTGAGAATTCTGAGTATTCTTTGTTCAGGAAAATGCAAAATTTAAAGGTACAATGGCAAAGTTCAGTGAAAGTTTGAAATTATGGGAAGTGAATAACAGGTAGCAGCTGATAGATATTGTGTAAATTAAAATGCTTTTTCCCCCAATATACTGTATGTACAGTGAAAGGAAATGTGCAAGGCCCAACAACAGTTTTCAAAAATAATATGCTTGCTTTGCAAGAACAGTTATGTTCAGCTTAGATATTAATAACATATAGCTGTGGGCAATACTGTAAATGCATCCTGTTATAGAAAAAAAGGAAGTTGACTTTCAGATGCAGAATTAAATAAATAAAATGCAGACAGGTCAAGTGACACAAAGATAATGTGGAGAGACTTTTGTGAAGTCTTCAGATAAAAAAGGGCATTAAATAACCATTGACTTTTTCATACCACTGACAGAAACCAGAAGAACAAGTCACAAGGACATTAAAAATAACATTGGTTGAAAAGAGTATATAAACTGGACAGCATGTTTCATACGGGGGTGACATCTTAGACTAAGTGTGCCTTTGTCTATTCATCTGTCTAGCTGTGTTATAATAGAATTGAAATAGCTCTGAAATAATTAACTGTTTGGCAAGAATTTGTTCTGAGACAAAGTATAACAAATACAGTAGTACGGAGTTTGTCTGGTCTACTTTTGAACATTTTCTTCAGAGGCAAAACAAAGACCTCTGCTTGACATTTCTTCAGCAGCCTCCTTAGTAGTCTGAATACTTCAGTGTAGTTAAATGAACAGTATACAGTTTAGTTTTATTTAAAGATAGCTGTGGCACTTTTTCTTAGGGTGAAAAGATGTTTTCTGAAAGCATACAAGATGTTTTTCATATCTGGGAGGGGAAGAGAAGAAAAAAAGAACAGACTGCAATCAGTGCAAGTGGGGAGTACAGGCTGTAGCACATGTTTTAGCATGGGAACATTAATTTTAGGTTAGATAATGGTGCAGCCATCAATTTGGGACAATTGTTCCTTTCTGGAGGATTAAACTTAATGATCTAATATTGTCATTTTTCATTCTGTCCTCATCTTACGGGTTAGGCTCCAATCCCTCAAATCTGAATCAGCCATTGCAACAGCTTTTGACAACCAGAACTCTCTTGATATACTCCCTTACCCACAATGCACCAACCCCAAGTAACTCAGATCTTGTTTGCCATTTCCAAAGAAAGAAGTGGTGCAACTGTGCTCTCAAGTAACTCTCCGGATAAGACATTTTTTGCTTCTTAAAGCTTTTCCTCATTCTAATTACATTTACCTACCTTTTCATCTGTTCCCTTTATTGTACAGCTTTATCTGCTAGTTTTTTCCTTACCCTTATGTACTCACTTCTTAAGTACTGTAGTTAGTATTCCCCCTTAATACCATTGTTGGTAGTCTTTTATTTCCCTTTATATATAATAAATAATCTTCTGTTATATAAATACTTTCTTACTGTCTTTTTTGCCAGGCTTAGTTGTTGAACTTGTTTTAACATGACTAACAAAGTCCTAGCTGGTTTTAAAAATGCACCAAGGTCACAGGATTCCCTTCTCTGATACACATATCTTATGTATGTATATTGTTTAGGACCACACCACCTCCATTTGCCACTCCTCCAACTGAAGAGTTCTAGTTGAGGGAAAGAATAAACCTTCTAAAAGTAGTAGTCCCTTCCTGTTTTTCTGAGGTATTATCTGGAGCTTCTCCTGAGAAATTGAACAAAACTGTATCTCATTCTGCAAGTACTTCAGCCTCAACAAAAACTTTGGAGAAGGCTAAGAAAATACCTCTTTTGGATCTGATTGACTCCTTGCATCCTAAAAAGAAAACTTCTAAATTGTCAGATCAGACTTCGTACTTTGATCCAAAGTGAAAGAAAAAAGGGACTATCAGATCTGATCTAATCTTCAGATCCAAAGCTTGAGAGACCTAAGGACGTGTTGGATCAGACTTCTCCAGATCCTATGCAAAAAATGTCAGAGTCAACTTTTGAGTCAAAACCCCTTCCAAGAACTAGATACTCTTCCTCAGTGGACCCTGTTACTTCCAGGGTCCCTTCTTTTTTAGAGAGGCCTAGGTCTCCTTCCATAGTGTCCACTCACTCTTTCAGGAGCCTTATGGGAGATGATGTGGAGAGGTTAGTGAGAAGGATTCTCTCAGTGCAGAGCATGTCAAGCATCCCATCAGCTCCTTCCCTTCTGGGTCAGGAGATTCAATCTTCCATTACACCTCTTTTGCAAGTTCCTCCTCCAACTCCCTACTCAGTCTTGGAGTATTCAGATCTGAGTTGCCCAGATCCGTCTGCATCAGATCTGAGAATTTCTTTATACTTGTATCTGAAACTTGCTCTGAGCCTCTGATTCCATCGTATCTAGAGAGCTGTCAGAGCCGGGACTACCCTGTTGGGTCTGGAGTGTGTAAGTCTATTCCAAAGTTTTTGGAGCTGTCTCTATACCCCTGGGTCTTAGGCCTTAGTATGAGTTAGCACAGGTCCAACTTTGGCCTTGGAGGATTCTTCTCTGAGCAGGGAGGGACTCCAGTCCAAAGGCTTCCCATTTTGGATCAGGGGTCCTATTCCTCTCTGGGGGGGGGGTCTGCCTTTGAGGTCATGGAGAGAACCTTCTCTACTTCCATGACAGAGACAGTTCCCTTTAGATCTGTGAGCTTTTTGCTTTGAGTCTAATCTATCCTCTACACAGGGACAGTTGGTACCAAAGCCCCAGTCTTCCCAGCAGGGTGCTCCAACCTCTTCTGATACCTCCCCAGAGCATCCCACTGAGAAAGTCCCTAAGAGGAGAACATGCAGGAAGAAACACTTAGACTCACCAGAGGAGTCCATCACAGAAGATACAGACTTTGATGAAGGGGTCCCCATGATCACCTTCTGAAGATGTCCAGTTCAGAGACATTCTTGAAATCCTGAAGCAGAGAGGTGGCTGGAAGTCAAGCAACCCTTCATCTGAGATGTCTGGATTCCTGGAGACGTTTGGTACTGGCTCGTCTACCTCCTGGGTGACCCAGCATGCTGAGGAGTTCATAGAGTTGATCTCTCGGTGGGCATGGAAGGCCTTGGACACCATTGAACCAATCCTTAGGAGACCAGGTAAGATTATGACAGCACTGGAAGATGAGCAGTTCTGGCCAAAAGAGGTTTCTGTTGATGCCATGGTCATGGCAGCAGCTACTAAAAAGGAACTCACTGAAGAGAGAGTTCCAACATCCATCCATCAAACAAGGAGTCTTGGGTGATGGATAGGTTTGGGTAGTATATCTGTGCTTCAGCAACCTTCACCTTAAGATCTCTGAACTATTTGGCACATATCACCAGGTTAAAGAGAGACCCGATTAAAGAACTCCCTGAAACCCTCTCAGGATCCATTTCTCATGAGGTACAAGCACCTGTGACATCTCAACTGGTTACCGTGCAATCAGTTTCCAATTCTTCCATAAGGCTAATTTCACACATAGTCGAAGGAACCTCAAGGGCAGTGAATTCTAATGTGTCCATAAGGAGACACTCCTGGATGTGCTTATGTGATTTTGTGGAGCCCTTCAGGTCTTTGCTTGTCAATGCTGCTTTTGTCGACATGTCTTTGTTTGGCTCCAAAGTTAAAGATACATTATCCAGGTGTGAAAAGGATGGAGGGACCCCGTCTAACATGGGTGTAAGTTTTTCTATACCTCAAAAATCATTCTGCAGGAATCCTGAGGTACTGAGAAAATATGGTTCAAGAAGGCCCAGGGCCCTTTCCAGGCCACACATAGAGGTGGTTCCCCCAGTGACAGAGGGGAGAACTCAAATGGTAGACGCCACCCTTCCAGCAGAGGAGAGATGGAAAACCAAGGGTCCAGAAATTCAGTCTTCCATAGACCCTTCTAACACTCCTGAAAGGAGGCCTGATTGTCTCCCTCTGGAGGCAATCATGGGTCATTTATTCCTGCACCAGAGGACCTGGCTAGAGAGAACAACAGATACTTGGGTGCAGAGGATCATTTCCAAAGGCTATATAATATCCTTTTTCCTTTCACCTCTAATCTCAAGAAAAATCCCCGAAGTTCCACCCAGTCAGTGGAAACAAGCAACAATTCAAATACAAAAGCTGATAAAAAAACAAACAGTCATCCAAGAGGTCCCACCAGACCAAACAGAATCCAGAACTTACCCAAGATTCTTTGTAGTGTAAAAAAAAAACGGGATTGACAACCAATTTTGGATCTCAGCAACTTAAATTAATTTGATGCACCAAGTTTCAGATGGTCACGGTTCAGTCCATTCTCCCATTTCTGGGAAAAAATGATTGGATGTGCTCATTAGACCTTCAGGATACATACTATCACATAAAGTTGAACAGACAATCCAGAAGATACTTACACTTCCATCTGGGAACCATGCCCCCAGGGTGGTCACCAAATGTATGGCAGTAGTGCCAGCTCACTTAAGACTGCAAGGATTCCTGGTGCTTCCATATCGAGAGGACTGGCTCATTGCCGCCCCGACCAGGCATCAAGTAATAGAGGCAAAAGATCAGGTTCTTCAGATATGCTGTTATCTGGAATAACCATAAACTATGAAAAGTCTCATATGGAACCTACTCAAAATTTGGAATTTATAGGAGCACTGCTCAACACAAAGTCAGTGATAGCTTCAAAGCCTCCTCTAAGAGTTCAGACCTTAAGAACACAGGTCAGGAAAATAATCTGCAGTACCGAGGTTTCAGCCTGCTTGGTCCTTCAGGCTCTAGGATCAATGACAGGACGAATAACTCTAGTACCTTTAGCGAGATTTTACATGAGGGTTCTACAGTGGATGCTAGCCACACAATGGTCAATACTTTATCAACCCTGATACGCGTATTGCTCAGATTTTCAAGAGAGATCTCAGGTGGTGGATTCAGTCAGATCAGGTTCTACAAGGTTGTCCATTCATTCACCCTCAGCCCAAGGTCA